>NW_016107591.1:1642087-1654764 GCF_001604975.1 Cebus imitator | reverse complement strand
ATTAACTATAACTTCAAAAATAACTTAGGTGCAAATTCTAACCAGAAAGATCCTATAAGTATTGCAATGTGATATGTGTATTTATAAAATATATACATGTATACATATGAATATGTATACATATATCATATATTATATAGTCATGGATTGTATAGTGATGTTTCAGTCAACAACAGGCCACATACACAACGGTGATCCCATAACATTATAAAAGACCAAAAAAACAAAATTACTACTTCCTAGTGACCTCATAGTCGTCATAAAGCTGTAACGCAAGGCGTTACTCATGTTTATTGTGATGCTGGTGTAAAACCAAACTACTGACCTGCCAGTCCTATAAAAGTACAGGATTTTTACATACATACAATTATGTACAGTACATAATACTTGATGATTACAATAAAAGATAATGTAACTGGATTATGCATTGGCTATAGTGTCCTTTTTATTATGCTACAGTGTATTCCTACTTTTTAAAAAAATAATATGTTAACTGTAAAACAGCCTCAGGCAGGCACCTCAGGACGTTTTCCAGAAGGCATTGCTATTATAGAAGCTGGCACCACCATATGGGCTATTGCCCTAGAAGATCTTCTATTAGCATGAGATGTAGAGGTGGAAGACAGTGATATTAATGATCCTGACCCTGATTGCCCAGAAGACTGTCCAGTAATGCAAGGTGTAGAGGCATAAACAGTGATATTAATAATCCTGACCTGTGAAGGCCTAGATTAACATGTGGGTTTCATAGTTTTTCACAAAGAAACTTTAAAAAGTAAAAAACAAATTCAATACAAAAATATTATAAAGATATAAAAAAGTATTTTTGTAGAGCTGTAAAATTCGTATTTAAACTGTTATTACAAAATACTTTAAAAAGGTTAAAAATTAGTAAATTTAAGTTTCAATAAGCTAATGTTAGTTTATTATTGTAAAAATAATTTTTAAAATACCTCTATGGTATCCTAAGTGTAGGGTGTTTATAAAGTCTACAGTAGTAAGCAGTGATATCCTAGGCCTTCACAAGGTTTGATTCATAATCAGCGCCCTATAAATGAGTTCCGTTTTTTACATTTTAAAACTGTATTATCACTGTATTTTGTCTATGTTTAGCTAGATTTAAGCACACCAATACTTACCATTGTGTTACAATTGCCTACAGTATTCACTATATCATAAGGACTACATAGGCAGGAGACTCTACCATTTAGGTTTGTGTAAGTACACTATTACATGTTTTTTTGTAGTTGTCGACTACAAAATCGACTAAAGAAGCATTTCTCAGAAATAGCCCCATCGTTAAGGGACGTGTGACTGCACACATATCCTTATATATGTATAATTTGTTTTAAATGTTGAAATTCAAATGTTTTTTTTTCAAACTATTTTGCTCTTCTGTAAGTAATTTTCAGTGATGACCTCCCTTTATTTTTGTTGTGGCAGTGATTGCTGGAATTATTGCTAGTAACCTTTGAAATACAAGCAATTTCATGTTTAGAAAATTCTATCTCTGTATTTCCTTTATTGCTTGCTAAGGATCACAGCAATAACTCTGATCCCAGGCTTTCTTTAAATAAATATCAAATGTGTTACTGCTTATTCTAAATTCTAAAGATCTAATAGTTTTTTAATAATTTTATAAGGCACTTTGCTCTTAGAATCACTAGGGCATATTGGCGCCTTTAGCAATAATGAAGAGTTATGAGTGTCTAATATTTCCATATTAAAAATTAATTTATGAGCAACTTGTATTTGTTCACATTTTCTTAATGCACAGTGAAAACACTTGTATATTTTCGACATTATTTCATTACAGAAAGGAAGTGATAGATCAGAAATACATCTTATATATGTAACATATTAATAAGCCTCCCTACTAAATGCATTTATTATATAGTTTTCAATGTAGATCAATTTATACTACTGGAACTCAAATTTACAAGATATTAGTAAGACATAAGTAGTCTGTTCTAACTTATTTATAAACAAACTCCCTATAACCAATAACAATTCTTTGCCATTGGTAACCTCAAATCGTAAGACATTTCTACTGAAAGCGGTAGTGGCCATGTCCTGTTATTCCTATTTTTCACTTTCATGCTATACATTAGAATTTTTTTTAGCCAGGTGCAGTGGCTAAAATGCTGTAATCCCAGCATTTTGGGAGGCCAAGGTGGGCAGATCACGATATCATGAGATCAAAACCCCGTCTCTACTAAAATACAAAAAAATTAGCTGGGCTTGGTGGCACGCGCCTGTAATCCCAGCTACTCGGGACGCTGAGGCAGGGGAATCGCTTGAACCTGGGAGGTGGAGGTTGCGTTGAGCCAAGATCGTGCCACTGCGCTCCAGCCTGGGCCACAGAGCAGGACTCCGTTACAAAAAAAAAAAAAAGGTTCATTTTTAAACTTTTTCTTTTCCTCTTCCTCCTCTCGTTTGACTCCTCCTCCTCCTCTTACCCGTTTTTTCTCTCACCTTGTTTACTTCTCTATTTCTTCTTCAGATTTATGTTTGCTTTCTAAATGGTGAGAAAGGGTTACCTTTTTAGTTCACTCTTCTGTCCCTGGCTCTGCTCTTCCTACTTGACATGCTACTCTTTCTGATACCACTAATAGTAACTGGTTTTTATTCCCACTAACTCTCAGTTTTTGGAGTTTTTTATTTTTTTCCCTGAATCTTGTTATATGGTTTCCTAAGAGACTTTAACAATATCTCAGATTGTTCTGTTCAATATTTTTTCTTTTATTCTGTCTCACTCCCCAGTCTTGAGACTTGGAAGTTTTGTTTTGTGTTTGAGAAACTATAATGTTTTGCCACCTGCCATTCTGTTTTCCTTCACAAAGCTTTTCTCAAGAGACTTAATCTAGCTGAATTTCACTGCATACTATTAACTAATGTGATCATAATGCCTCTTGCACTTGACTGTTAAATAAGGTCATGTTTCATTTTGGGTCACACAACAAAATCTATCACATTTTAAGTTAAAATATTTTTTTATTAATAATCCTCCCAAAAGAAAACCTCATTCAGTTGGAGACATTTTAATAAAGCTATAGAATAATAATGAAGATATTGTGCTATATGAATGAAGATAATAGCCAATCATATAGTAATAATAAGGTAATCATTATACTTATATACATAATAATTATATTATTTCATGAGAATAGTAACAGACGATTATTGCCTGATTTACATGATTTTAAGCATGCTAGTAGTTGTTTAATTATTTTGTCAAAGACTAAATGATTAAGAATTTTATAAGAAGTAGATAAAACTAAGTGCATTCTCCATGTTAAGGAACATTACAAAGATGTGGAGATCTTTGCCTTTGGGAATATATTAAAACTACTTTTCAGGCACAGTGAAAACGTAAGCTGGGTGCATGATAAACTTCACATTTATTAAAGCCTAGTTGCTTGGGCCGTGAACTCAGATAATGTGAATACTTTCTACGTGAACTAAATTCTTTCTTCTAGGGACCTCTGTTTTTCTAACACCCTTATTGTTAAATAAATTGCTTACTACTAAATTTTCTGGAGAGTCTCTTCTGAACAGGTAAAGAAAAGGCTGAATGGAAATAAACAAGTGACTTCTAATTCATCATAGGCCTGTCAATGCCCTTTGTCCATAGTGTTGCTATAAAACACAGGGAATGAAAAAATGCTCCTTTATGATAATTTCAGGTTTAACCATATTTCAAAGAGCAATGTTGGGTAACAGTGTTTATTTTCCAGTAAAATGTTATTAAAAACAAAAATAAATTAAATGTAAAACAAAATCATATATGCAGTTTTTGTTGCGTGATCTGCCAGTGGATACTGATAGAATTCATGAGAATAATAAGTGAATGGATTTATTTCTCATCAGTTTAACATTCAAATGAATATCATTCCACATTGCCTGAAAACATGATTGTAATGCCAGAGGCAGAAGACTTGAGGATAACAAAAGATCTCAGACTAACAAAATGGTCAAATTCGCCAATGTCCTTTTCAACAATAAGTAGCTGGATGGGATACAGTAATACCAACAAATTGTGGGAATGTTTTGTATTTCGTGGGTCTTGCCAACCTCCTTGTGAAATAACTGCTTATGATCTGCTGGACAGGGCTGATATAAAAGTTGTTCATGAATTTCACAACAATCATGGTTATGACAGGAAATCTACAATGCTGAGGAATGAAATGCTGTGTCATTCAAAAAGACAAGAGAAAGTCATATTTAATATCAGTTCATGGGCTCCTGGAAATTTGGCTCAGGGTTGGGATTTTTGAAAGGGAAACTATAGTAGCTGAAATAACTGTTGTTCAATTTATCTCCAAGTTCAGTACATTGAGAAAGCCTTGACTTTCTGTCAATGTTGAGAAGTTTGAGAAAGTCAGGGAAAAGGGAAATGCAGGAGATGGGACCCGAAATCACTAGGTAGAAGATAAGTTGCCACCCAGAGTGTTTTGCTCATAATAGGCCTATAGAAGCCTTTCTAATTTTATGGCAACAGGAAAGCTTCCTGATTGGCCAAGTGAGTTGGAATAAATATTAGTAACTTTTTTTTTTTCAGTAAAAAAGCAGCATTTAATTTCTGCTGGCTGAACTCTGCCATGGACAAAATTTTCACAGAGTTATAAGATTTGTTGTAAAGTGTAGACAGAAGAATATATAATCAATTTACAGTTAGTAAATCTGCATTTCCAGCTAACAAATTGCAGAGAGAGCAAAATTAAATTGCTTCTATAAAATGAACATGCAGTTGCCTGGAGGCATGATGCCTCGATAGTGGAGAGAACAAGGTATAAAAAGTAGAATGCCAATAACAGGGAGAGTATCACCTAACCCTTTATTGTCTTGTTAATCCCTTGCCAAAGTATTGGATAATATCTCAGCATCTTTGGCACACACCTGAACAATAGACAATAAATCACAGAGGTCACAATAAGAGCACATTATCTCATACTGCAACCTTAATTTTAACTCTAACCCACTCATATTTTCAGAAGCTTTTTAACAGTTTGAGTGAACTAATGCTTAGAATTCCAGTGGACTAATGCTTACATCACTAAGTATGAAGACGCAAAGGAACAGTTGAAATGATTAAAACATATAAACTTTTATATCCAGGAAATTTATCCACTGATATTAACCCAGAGATTAAAGATTTCATTATCATTTCATCACTTTATTAATCTAATTACCAATGTTCAGGAGGCAATTTTTCCTCTGATATAACACTTTGAATGTAATCTTAAAGCCCTGGGTAAGTCTATTTAATGAGGATCCTAATCTACATCCTATCTAAGAGGACAGACTATAATGAATACGTTAGACCAGAGTCAACATGCTAACAATAGAAATTTTCTAAGGATCTAAACAGCATTTTGCTATAAACTCTTTGATCTAGACTATGTTACTATGGAGACTAAAACAAAAGCACTTAACACAATTATGACGGATATATAAGCCAATGACCATAAATTTGGTATTGAGTGATAAAATTAAGTCTGAGAAGAGATGGTGAATTTAAGGTGACTGCATCACAGTATCTATATTTCTGTCTGAACTTTATGGCAGAAGGAGTCTGTCTAAACTTTATAGACACCCCTGCTTTACTGCTGGTAGTGTGAGTCTTCAGAATATATGAACCATAGGTACTATCAAGATTTAAGATCTGATGCCTGTAACACCATACATTGTAGTTGGGCAAATATCCCAGCTTTTTAAAGAGCATTAAAAGTACTTTCCAATATTGAATCAATAATTTGAAAAACTACCAAGCAAGGTATATATGTGGAAGAAAAATAACCTAATTGTAACTCTCTCTCTCTTTCTTAAATTCAACTTGTCATCAGGCATGGTGGCTCAGGCAGTAATCATAGTTACATGGGAGGCTGAGGCATGAAGATCACTGGTGCCCTGGAGTTTGAGGCTGCAGTGAGCTATGATTTCACAGCCACACTTCAGCATGGGCAGTGAGTGATAATTCACCTTTAATAAATAAATACATACATAAAAACTTTTTCACAAGCAATTTTTAATTCAATTTACAGAAATAGTTCCACCATAAGTCTTTGGGTGATATATGTTCTTGATCTCTTATCACAGAGTCAATTAATTTTAGTTATTTAATAATGGTAAAAAAATGGTTGATTTGTGCCACCATAATTAACACCTTTAACATCGTAGGTCCATAAAGTAACCATATGAAATATATCAATTCACAGTGAACTATTTGCATATAGATCACATATTCTCAATGGTACAAAAGAAACAGTAGGCATTATTTTATCTTGGAAAAGATTTTACCCCAGCCACAGGCAAGCACTATACAATCTTGAATTTAGCTAATGCACCATGTTCTTCACCAGCGTACCTGGCCCACAAGCCCCAATTTTATGGATATGAGGACAACATTGATCTTTTCTTTTAATTTTATATCAAAACTGTATTAGTATTCTGTTCTTGTGTTATAATTTATTTGGAAGGAATATGAACTGGGCCATTGATTAAATTCCACTAGTTGCCAACCTGATGCATTAAATCAACGTATACTATGCATCAACTGAACTTGAGATAGCAAAGAAATACTTTAGATTTCATTGACTGCATATTGGATCAAGTTGAGTTATAAACCCAAATAAACCCAAAGCACCTAACTAGTGACAAACTCACTAGATTTCTATACATGGAGACTATGTTTAAAGACCTGGCATTGCACCTGCCTTGAAATATGTCCTCTTGGATAATATAGACAGATCACATATCCAGATAATACTATGTATATGCTTATATTAGTTCATAAGCAATGTCAGTTAATACAGTAGATCACAAAACTGAAAGAAGAGCAGCATTAGTGCAATTTGAAATTGACTATATATTTTTAAGAATGTCTACACTCTGTCTATATTCTGTCTACAGTAAATGGGAATGCCAATATCTTAAGCCTTTCTCTGCCCATTGAGAAGTTAAAGGTGATATTCTTTAAAATTTGAGATGCAACAAATGAGCATGTTAATTAAAATAAATCCACAGCATTTTCCAAAAATGCAAAAATTAAAAGAATCTTTATTCTATGCTGAGTAATATTATCTTCAAGGCAAAGAGATGCCAGTAGAGATTATGTTAACAAGAAATACTAAAATATTATCTGTATGATTAAGCACAACCTAAAGTAGAGAACTAATGTAGATTAAAATCAATTTCAAAAACATCTGTGGGCTGGGCGCAGTGATTCACACCTGTAATCCCAGCACTTTGGGAAGTTGAGGTGGACAGATCATGAAGACAAGAGATTGAGACCATCCTGACCAATATGGTGAAACCCGTCTCTACTAAAAATCTGCTGCACATGAGTGATGCGTGCCTATAGTCCCAGCTACTCAGGAGGCTGAGGCAAAAGAATTACTTGAACCTGGGAGGCGGAGGTTGCAGTGAGCTGAGATCACACCACTGCACTCCAGCCTGGCAACAGAGCAAGACTCTGTCTCTAAAGAAGAAAAAAAATCTGTGTCTACTGTCACTGAGCTTCCTCCAATATTCTTAATCATCCAACATTCTTGATATGTTTTGGATTAGTGTCCCTGCCCAAATCTCATGTTAAATTGTAATCCCCAATGTTGGACGTAGGGTCTGGTGGGAAGTCATTGGAGCAAGCGAGCAGATTTCCACTTTTGGTGCTGTTCTTGTGATAGCCTTCTCTCAAGATCTGGTTGTTTACAAGCATGTGGCATCTGCCCCCCGGACCCTACTGCTCCAGCCATGTAAGATGCGCCTGTTTCTCCTTTGCCTTCCACCATGATTGTAAGTTTCCTGAGTCCTCCCCAACCATGCTTTCTGTACAGCCTGTGGATTTGTGAGCTGATTAAACCTCTTTTTTTTATAAATTATGCAGTTTCAGGTATTTATTTACAGAAGTGTGAGAGCAGACTAATACTTTCAAGCAACTCTGTAATAAAATAACATAATTCTCAGTGAGAGGTCAAACCTCCCATAAGATACATCCCAATCTACAGAGGAGAAGTATTTTTAATATGCCTCTCTTGGACAGTTATATGCTATGTTCAATATTCCTGACCTTATGACACAGAAAATTTTCAAATGTGACTGTTTCACGAAATATGAAAAAGAAAATTCATTTAGCATAAACCCTGGCACACTGATAATTAGCAACAGTTATGAAGCAAGCCCTACTAGCTTGACTTATATGTTTGTTTTGTTTTGTTTTGACTTATATATTTGGATGAGCAAGTGTTTGTCTTCTTGGAAGCAGAATTAGTAGAACTATTTCTATTGCTCTGGCTTTAGCCAGCAAATCAGAGCTTGGAATTGACCCCATTTCAATTGGACCTTAGAAGCAGCATAGTGGAGGTTCCGATGCAGATTTTAAATAAAGAAAAATAAATTTGACAGATGCCCTTAAGCTATTCTGCTCTCTGAACTATAGCAGCCAATTGGCTTTGTAGACAATTGGCCTGCATAAGCTAGTTCTCTAATGCAGGGGTCTGATTTTATTTTACATTATGTGTTTTCAAGAAGCAAGAATATGTTCATGGGAGAGCAGAATAGTAACTTTGGAGACGTTAACAATGTACAAAGCAAGCACTAAATTGTGCTGCCCCATTGTTTGACCTAAAAACCATTGAGTTGGTGTGAAAAAATTAGCAATGAGTTAGAGAACTGGAAGGAAAGTAGTATTCTCAAAAAGCAGTCAACAGTAAGGCAAAGAAATGATGAATACAATGATCTAAGTGGTAGGTAACAAATAGGAAAAAATTTGGTGTAGAAAAGCAGAGCTATCAGTCAGTAGAAGATTTAGCAAGGGAAAGTTGGATATCGGGGTTACCTGGGTTATAAATTAAAAGTAATGTAGAGAATTTGTTGCTGTGTAACAAGGGATTCTTGAACTTTAAGGCCCACACAAATCACCCGAGAATCTTACTGAAGTGCAGATTCTTGTTCTAGAGGTCTGTAGAAGCCCCAAGATGTTGAGTTTTTACAAATCTTCCACAATGCCTGTGCTGCTGGCCTTTGGATGATGATTTTGTTAGCAGTGCTGTAGGCCAGATGACTGATAGGCTTACCCTGGATAAAAACAAAAGTTGCATCTTTTCTGAGCACTAAGCTTGATGGTGAAGTGCTGATATAACTCTGGCAGGATGGCTACTTGCATATATATTACATTAAAGCTCTCAGTGATTTGTGAGCTACTGGAGAGAAGAAATCATGCGGAATTTAAAAGCTTTTCATTAATATTTAATAATCTATTTGATTCAATGAAGGTTCCAAACAAATACCTCTTTTTCAGTGTAATCCATTTGTTTGTGCCTTTTATCTAAAGGAAAAATATATTTGATATATTTTATGCTGAGTCAATTGTGTTCAGTAATAAGTTTCATAACAAGGCAATTTGCATTTTTAAACGATTTCAACTTGCTCAATGCTTTGAATTAATATAATGCCATCTCTAGTGACTTGTTTTTATTTTTATATTTGTTATAGCCACTTATCATAATTTTAATTATATGAAATTTAATAAAATTTTCCAAATGTACTTTACTATTATTCAAGGCAGAAATATTCCAGAAAATAAATTATACATGGAAGTAGTATGATGTATATTCTCATATTTCAAAATATCTGTATACGTGCTGCATTATGAAACTATAGCTATTGTTTTCCTTATATAAATTTATATATTTGTCCAATATAGAATTTCTGATAACTATAATTGCTGATAATATATATTAATTTATTCTTCAGAACCAAGTAAAATATGCATCAACTTATCTGCAAATAAGAGTGGAATAAGTGTATACCTGATCCCACATATTTACTTTAATCCTATGTTTTTCATGTAGTTATATTCAATTCCATGTAATAGGCAAATATTTGTTGCACATTATTATTTCCAAGGTATTACATATTGTTTTCTGTGAAGACAATGTTGAGTTAATGGTGTTATTCACATTTGAATCACATAGAGATGATGGATCTACAAGTGCATACCATTCTATCTAAGAAGTATAAAAGCAAAACAAAGCAAGATTGCAGAGAATTAAGATGATTTTCATTTATTATTTTTATAGAGGCCTCAAGAAGGAATTTCTGTATTTGAGCTGAACCTTGAAAACTAAATAAGTTGCGTGTGAAAAAAGTTGTCATACTGAGAAAAAAATAACATCAGCAAGACCATAGACATGTAAATGTTGTGCACACAATAATTTATACAAGCAGCCTGGTGAGCCTGGAAAGGGGAGAGGTAGCCAGAGCAGAAGTTTAGAAGCCCAAATGTATTGGTGCATAGAGGCAATATTTGTATGGCTCCCGTTCAGATGATCAATAATCTCAGGATTAGTAATGTGAAAGTCAATGAAGATGGAGCCCAGGTCTAAAGAATCCCTCAGCAGACAATTTGCTAGGCCTCATAAGTGACCTTAACTTTGCTTGGTTTGAAAATAAAAAAGAAGCTTGAGTTTCTTTAAATAAATGCCTAAATTACAGAAAAGCAAACCTTAAACTCATCCAATCAAAAGTAGCCAACAAACTTATAATTCTATAACTAAGAACTTCCAGTGGGATAGACCACGTAAGGCAATTGTATAACTATAACCAGTCAAATATATATTCTTTGCACAACTTCCACATTTGCATCATAAAGACTGTCCATTAATTAGGTTTCTTCTTCCAAGGTTCCAAACTACTTCTGGTTTGAAGCTGACTGATTTTTGGATCACTGGTTGCTCAAATAAACTGCTAAAACTTTAATGGGGCCTCAGTTCATCTGTTGAACAGTTATAAAGATAGAAGATTAGGTGTGTTGACACTGACCATTATTTTGTAAAGACAGTTATTATTAAAATACTAATCTGAAATTTTCCATGTAATTGTTATGACATTCACAACAATATAAGATTGAAAATATCAGATATAACTAAATTTCAAGACGAGCATTTCATATAAAACTATATAATACTCTTTCATCCATAAGAATTCCTGATTGGCTGGGTGAGGTGGCTCACATCTGTAATCTCAGCACTTTGGGAGGCCAAGGCAGGTGGATCACGAGGTCAGGAGTTCAAGACCAGATTGGCCAACATAGTAAAACCCCGTCTCTACTAAAAAATACGAAAATTACCTGGGCATGGTGGCTTGTGCCTGTAATCCCAGCTACTTGAGAGGCTGAGGTAGGAGAATTGCTTGAACAGGGACCCAGCAGGCAGAGGTTGCTGTAAGCTGAGATCCCACCACTGCACTCTAGCCTGGGCTACAGAGTGAGACTCCATCTCAAAAAAACGAAAGAAAGAAAAAGAATCCCTTATCATTATTATTAATTTATAGCATAACATAGTCATGTTTGGAGATGTAGAAATGCCCCAGTTGATTTTGTTTCATTGGTTACAATGATTAATATGAAAATATGAGATTTTGGTGAGTCTTATTCTAATCATCTTATCTGGGAGAAAACAGAGTGGGTGATTTCTTTAGGGCTGGATCCAGTTCAGAAAGTGTCATGATATTAGAGCCCACTTGATTTAAACAACTGTGCAGGGATTTAAATGGCCCTTTTGTGTGTGTGTGTGTGTGTGTGTGTGTGTGTGTGTATAATTATGTTATACATATATGTACACATTATATATATAATGTAATATATATATATATACTGGAAAGGATCAAAGGGAGAAGTTGAAAAAGATAATGACATTAAAGATAATATGTAAGATACTTGAAATATTAGAATACTTGAAATCTGATTATTTAAGAATGGTTTTTCAAAGGAGCGTTAAAACATATCAAGGGCAGGAGCTGATGGGGAAGCCAAAGTCCTGCAAAGCAAAGAATTCACACACCTGAAAGGACTGGGAGGAGGGGCAGAAATGCAGTAACAATTGTAAATCAGAACTGTTGCTCCAAGCGGAAATGACCATGTACCACTAATTTTTATGCATTCTCTTCAGCATAAGTGAAAGACTTGACCACATCGAATCCAGTGATTATCAGCCAATGTTTCATATTGCAAACAGCTGGGAAATGTCTAAAGTCATGTACAGCTCAAGACCTATTGTAGACTGATTGAATCGAAATCTCAGAAAGGGACATTGTAATTTTTAATAGCTCCCCAGGTGATTGTCATATACACCAAGATTAAAAACTATTGATTCAACTGATTAAAAACGTGAACCAAAGCCCACAATTCTCAACAGTGGTAACTATGAAATTAGTCTGTATGAATGCATTTGATAAGATTTCCCTAATGATTCCTCTATGGTTAAGTGAAACTGGTAATTTCTTTTTTGCAGTATATAAAGAACTCTAATAAAGAAATATAAAAAGAAAATTAAAGTAACAGTACATTAAATAATGAATATGACAGATAATTCAGAACTGAAGAAAACTAAATATTCAATAAAATTATCAAAAGATGTTCAACCTCACTGGTAATGAGGATAATGACATTTAACCTAAAATGTCCTATTTCATAGCTAAGATCAGAGCAGAACTGAAGGAGATAGAGACACAAAAAACCCTTCAAAAAATCAATAAATCCAGGAGTTGGTTTTTTGAAAAGATCAACAAAATAGACAGACCTCTAGCCAGATTAATAAAAAAGAAAAGAGAGAATAACCAAATTGATGCAATAAAAAACGATAAAGGGGATATCACCACAGATTCCACAGAAATTCAAA
>NW_016107591.1:1557138-1639413 GCF_001604975.1 Cebus imitator | reverse complement strand
AAAACCTAAAATACAATAAAATAAATAAATGGGAAAAAAAAAAAAAGAAAAAAAAAAGTCATTTATTCCAGCTCTCTCTTGCTCTTTATGTCAACTGGGATCATGTGCTGCTAAAAATCCCTAATGAGGGCCCTTGGATCACTCTTTGGAGGAGAGCTGAGCAACCCATATTGCTGTGAGCAATACATAAACTTTCAGCATGGGAAAAAATTTTTTGCAATCTACCCATCTGACAAAGGGCTAATATCAAGAATCTACAAAGAACTAAAACAGATTTACAAGAAAAAACAAACAAAACCATTCAAAAGTGGGTGAAGGATATGAACAGACACTTTTCAAAAGAAGACATATATGAGGCCAACAAACATATGAAAAAATGCTCATCATCATTGGTCATTAGAGGAATGCAAATCAAAACCACATTGAGATACCACCTCACACCAGTTAGAATGGTGATTATTAAAATACCTGGAGACAACAGATGCTGGAGAGGATGTGGAGAAATAGAAACACTTTTACACTGTTGGTGGGAGTGTAAGTTAGTTCAACCATTGTGGAAGACAGATGGCGATTCCTCAAGGATCTAAAAATAGAAATTCCATTTGACCCAGCAATCCCATTACTGGGTATGTACCCAAATGATTATAAATCATTCTATTAAAAAGAATTAAAAAAAAATGTCCTATTTCATAAATGTGGCAATTTTTTAAGGTTCGTTTATTAGTAAGGATATGGGAAAATGAAATATACCTGTATGATAGTTGGAATGTACATAGTTAAAAATGGAGAAAAAAATTGGTGGCAAACTGTGATAAATTATATCATAATGAAATATATGAACACCATAAAAGAAAGCATATCTACTATCAAAATGCCCTGTGAAAATATTTAACATGTTCAGCCAAGGTGTTGTATTTAAGAGTACGTATCTCAAGATCAGTGTAACTGAAAACATGTGTAAATTACCTTAAATATTATAAAATATTAGATATATATTGTTGTATATACTTGTAAATGAAATAAATGAATGAATGATAGTTATTTGTGTCAGCATGAATATGTTTTACATGTACGTGTACATGTAGGTCTGTGTTTGTGTATGTACACAAATACAGAGTAGACAAATGACTTTGTTAAGGAGGCTTTATATATTAAGCTTATAAAATAATTCAGGAGAGGGATATTACCTAGTGACTACAGAGTGTTAAATCTGTCAAGGGGCATATAGCAATGGGATTAAGAAAACCACAGGAGTTGAGGTTTATCTACAATATTTTAAGTGAAGCAAATATTGAAAAACATTAATTTTGTTCAGGTGAAATGCCTGTTATTAGATTTTCTATGTTTTACATATACATAATAAAATACACTTGAAAACTGTGGGTAGATTTTAGAGAGTTCTGGAATAAATTAATGATCAATATCATTCCTTTTACTTAGCACAAGCCTGTGGATTGAGCACAACTATTCTCAGAGGGCCTAGTCCAGAAACATTGATGTTATGGATAAAAGGAGGTTAACTGGATTTTGAGATTGCCTATTTACATTTCTCTGATCTATGCTACAGTGAAATTAAATGAAAATTTTTACTAAAACTTAAACTCACAGAGTGAAGATTTTTGTCTGTTTGGTTTCTTCTGTGTCACCAGTAAGTATCTAAACATTTTCTGACTCATAGGTACCCCTCAAATATTTGCTGAATAAAAACATTCCTTATAGCAAGAGCAAACTATTTTAATCTGCAAGATTAGGGATTATTAACTATTGCTCTATATATGTTGTTTTTAATAGTATAAGAAAAAAAAATCAATAAAATAAACTCCAAAGAAAAAATATTTGCTATAGCAAGTTTCTTAATGATCAAGTATTATTTGAGATTACTTTTAGTCCCAATGGTAGTCTACACCATTATTCATAAAGACAATAAATTAATGGTATTAGAATAATAAGGACATCCTTAGATAATCAGAGTTTATCAAGGGTACATGACAATGAGCTGCTTGTTCTGATTTTCATCTCTGTGAGCAGAAGGTGGAGTTTCAAGGGGATTGTCTGGCTTCCACTACACCTCACCAAGGTAAATGAAGACAATAAATGTTTGAAACAAATCCTATAACAAATTCCTTACCATGTTTGAAGTAATGTAATTGTGGCCACTAAATCTTTCAATATTTTCTCTTAGCAATACATTCCAAACTGTAGAAGCAACTTCATGAAGACATGTATAACCCTGTCCCTGTGCAAAGACAATATAAATCGTCCAAATAAAAAATCCACCCTTAGGAATCCAGATCTATCCATGAGTTTCTCAGCAATAACAAGCTTTAAAAATACACTTAGCAGAAAATTTACAGGCTGGATAAACATGTAATCTACCATCCAAAAGGAGATAGCAAAAATAAATTAAAATTATGAAATATTTGAAATATTTATTCATTGGCCAATAGAAACTGGCCCAATTGTTTCATAGAAATTAATGGGTTTTTGAATACACACAGAAACTGGCCACCTGGTTTTAAAACTTGAAATTTACATTTGTTTAATCTGAGTTCCTCCTGCAGGAAACTGACCATGATACAAGGGACTGAAACTCAACAAACCACTTCGTGCAGAAAATGAGACTTCAGACCCTCTTATGTATCATGATTGCTTCCCTACTCCTCCTAATTCCTGATTTACATTCTTCCCTCACTATATAAACCTTCAATTTTAGTAGGTAGGGGAGATGGATTTGAGACTAATCTGTTCTCACTGACTGTAACACCTGAATAAAGCCTTCTTTCCTGATAATATTCAGCATCTCAGTGATTGGCTTTCGGTGTGGCAAGCAAAAACGCCAGCACAAAACCTCTGGTGTCTTGGCAACAAAACTTGTTTTGTAGAATTTGATATATATGTTTTCAAAAATCATGTTACAAAAATAAAATTCACTTTTAAAAAGGGACATATTCATATAAAGTTAGATATAATGTATTAATATCTAAACAGGAAGATAATATACACTAAAAATTATTCTTTATACATATTACAATATTTTAATCAGTTTCTTAACTGTAGTTGTCTTTAATACTATGTCACTGACACTTTCCTGAATAATGCCTTTGTTTTTCTAACCATAGTCTTTTATTTTTTTTCAGCAAATATTTGTGGGGTAACCATGAATCAGAAAATGTCTGTAATCTGCTTCAATGTTGAATTCTAAGATTAATACATTTGAAAATATTAATACCTCTGAAAATTAGCATGCTTTTGACTGACTCTTACATTTGGACCATAATTTTTAAATTAAGAAAGTGTTTGGAACCTTGCCTACATTGTCATTGCAGGACAGCTTCTTTGTTTTTATCTCTTTCTCCTCAGATAAAGCAATATGGATTTACATCCTTTGTTGTGTTTTTTCTGGCAGCCTCAACACCATGTGAATAAAAGACAAGCATCCTCTTATAAACCCAACACTACAGATATATTGGGGAAAACCCTCATCTCACACTGGGAGTATGGACACCTGCTTCTCTCATGTTGGGTTTCATAAATAGTCAAGTCTTCAGCTTGAAAAACTGGGGCAGAGGAGGAAGCCTTGGCTCGTCTTACTTATTCACACTAAGTTACTGCTCTGGGGTGAGTCTCTGCAACCACTGCATTGAGCCTCATGAACCAGGTATGAATTGGGCAGTCTGGGTTTCAATACAAGAATTACATTACTTTTGTTACTCTCAGTGGATTTGTTCATTCTTCTTTAAAGGTTCCTTTTTTTCCTATGGAATTATATTTTTCCCCTGGATTTAAGCAGTTCTTAACCATATATCTGAACTGATTTGTTTATTTTACCATTCTGTTTATTACATCCCTAAGGCCTAAAATATCTTTTTAGGACTAAAAGCTTTATCTATCTGGGATCAAAAACTAGCACAACTCAAATAGTCTCCTGAAAATCTCAGCACACTCAAATCTCTAGGACCAGACCACTTGAATACCAAATGTTGCTGAGCCTCATGGATCTGAATTTACTTTAGCTCTCTAGATTTAGTGTCTTAGACTCCTAGTAACCACAGGGAAGCCCTAGCTCATCTGTACTTGACATCCTATCTAGTCCTTCTCTCCATCTAGAGTTTTCCCCATATTCCAAGCGATTTTAATTGGAATGATATCATTTTGACAGATGAACTTTTCCCCTATTGAATAATATTATATTATCTATCTGTATAACATATTCAATATCATACATCTGAATGGAAAAGTTCACTAAGACAGTCATGCAAATAAGAAAAATGCTCTCATTTAAAGTCGCAGATCCTTGTTTTAATTTATAAAAACAGAATTCCTGGGTCAGATCTATGATTATAATCACATGAAGTCAATAATCTCACACAGTCAGTAAGCATCTATTTATTTTGACTAATAAATTCTGATATATATATTTTATGTTCTTGTATTTGTGGGCTTATTTCAGAATTGTCTGTTATTAATGAAGCACCAGTGCAATTTCCTTTCAACGTGGGAAACTGTTTCCAAATATCCTTTTCTTATGTGACTCAGGGTTAAAACTTGCAAGGACAGACACAGTCATCAACTTGGAAGGTAGAAAGGAGACAAATGGCATTATTCTTTAAAGTTGGTGATGTACGGAGACAATGGCATCAGGATCTCTCCACTAGTTTGTTTTCCATATTGCAACCACTTTGCACTTTGGAGAGAATTTGCAGACTCCTCCTCATATTTACTTGGAAAAGTTTTGGCTCATTTCCTTCAAGATAAATTTCTCTCTGTTCTAGTTCTCCAGGGTTCTACCCAGCCTGCAGCAGTGTTTCAAACTTCATTCCACTAGACCCCCTGCAATCATGGATGCCGTAATTCAAACGCATATCCACTTTCTTTTAATGCCTGCAATGACTCTGTTTTTCTGATTGAACTTAGAAAGACCATAGGTAGATTGTGTCACTGATTGCCAGTGAACTTGAATCCTTATGCTTTATACAAAAATATACTGCATGGATTAAAGATTTAAATGTAAGACCTAACACCATAAAACCAACCCCTAGAAAGAAACCTAGCAATACCATTCGGGACATAGGCATGGGGAAGGACTTCATGCCTAAAACACCAAAAGCAATAGCAACAAAAGCCAAAATAGGCAAATGGGATCTAATTAAACTTAAGAGTTTCTGCACAGCAAAATAATCTATCATTGAAGTGCAAGCAACAGAATGGGAAAAAAATTTTGCAATCTACCCATCTGACAAAGGGCTAATATCCAGAATCTATAAATAAACACATTTACAAGAAAAAACAAACCCATCAAAAAGTGGGTGAAGGATATGAACAGACTCTTGAAAAGAAGACATTTATGCAGACAACAAACATATAAAAAATCTCATCACTGGTCATTAGAGAAATGCAAATCAAAACCACAATGAGATACTGTCTCACACCAGCCAGAATGGTGATCATTAAAAAAATCAGGAGACAACAGATGCTGGATAGGTTGTGGAGAAATAGGAACACTTTTACACTGTTGGTGGGAGTGTAAATTAGTTCAACTGTTGTGGAAGACAGTGTGGTGATTCCTCAAGGACCTAGAAATAGAAATACCATTTGACCCAGCAATCCCATTACTGGGTATATACCCAAAGGTTTATAAAACATTCAATTGTAAAGAAACATGCACACATCTGTTTATTGCAGCACCAGTCACAATAGCAAAGACTTGCAACCAACCCAAATGCCCATCAATGATAGACCGGATAAAGAAAACGGGGCACATATTCACCATGGAATACTATTCAGCCATAAAAAAGGATGAGTTAGTGTCCTTTGCAAGGACATGGATGAATCATTCTCAGCAAAGTGACACAAGAACAGAAAACCAAACACTGCATGTTCTCAATCATAAGTGAGTGTTCAACAATGAGAGAAGGAGGACACAGGGATGGGGACGTCACACACCAGGACTTGTCTGGGGGTGGGGGGCTAGGGAAGGGATAGCAGGGGGTGGGGGGCTTGGGGAGGGCTAACATTAGTAGAAACATCTAATGTCGATGACGGGGGGAATGGATACAGCCAACCACCAATGGCACCTGTATACTTCTTATGTAACAAACCTGCATGTTCTGCACATGTACCCCAGAACTTAAAGAATTCTCTTTATTCTAAGAATTCCAAGTGTTGAGCAAAGTCTGAATTTCTATTGGTAACCTAACCAATAGAGGTTTCTGTGCTTATCCTTCCCAAAGACCTAGATAACTAATTAATAACTCTAATCAAAGAAGTAGTTTCAATACATCTGCAATATAATGATCATTTTTAAATATGTTCCCTGTTACATATAATCAACTCCTGGATATGAAAATTTGTAAATAAGTATTTACCAAAATTATTAGTCCACTTCAAATTTACTAACTGCAAATAACTTTTAAATCAAAACTTTATGAGAGTCTAGTTGGAACAAAATTTTTGATTTCTTCTAAATGGTAACCAAATAGTCAAAAAATATTTATTGGGATTCTTCTAAGAGCATAGCATTACAGAAAAATATTGTAAACATGAAACACGTCGGGTCTATCCTTTAGATCCATCTGTTTATTGGGTGAGAAAATTTCTGAACAAATAATTATAAAGCCAAACAATGTTATGAACATACAACATCGTGAGGCATATAAAAACATACAACACTATAAAAGAGAATTTATTTTTAATTATTATTTGTATGTGTGTGTAAGTCATCACCAGCAATAATATATATATGTGCCTGTGTGTCAAGCTATTTATGCTAATCCCAGTTCACTCAACTGGGATATTTTACACTGACTGTCAACAGATCCTAGTAATGGGGAGTTGATGAGGTATATATTTTTCAGAATTTTAAAATAGCAACATTAAAATAACTCTATATATAGGACGATGCTCTAATCACCTGAAATAGAAAGAGTTGTCAAAACTGCCAAAAACTGACCAAAACAAAAATGGTTTTCTGTAAGGTATTATAATTGAATTATTCAGAATAGATGTTCTAGTTTGTACTTGGAATATTTAACAGAATACAGTATAATCTTCCAGAATTTATTCAATTGCAGGAAACTAAGCAACAAACTCACCTAATCTGAGTCTGTATTTTTGGTTGAAATTTACTGCAATTTTGATGAAATTTTGCTTAGAATAGAAAGAAATTAATAATAGTAGCATTAATTAGATATCTACCAATTATTGTGAATAATGAAAAATATTGTCTCTTTGGAAGATTGGCGATATCAAGTCATTTTAAAGAGCACATGTAAATGTGAGATTTCTAAAGAATGCACTTTCCCAACTGCTCAAAGTTTATCAACAATCTTGGTGTGCTAATTATCTAATTAACTGGGATAGACAGTCCAATTATAATTCTGAAGTTCACTGTGTATGTATAATTATTTTTGTAATCATTAACTTGGCTTAATCACCTTTAACACTAGTTTTGTAGGTCCTCAAATAATGAGTTTTACTAGCTAATTACTGAATAAAGGGATATTTGATTTTCATTAAGATCTAATAACATTTATTGTCATCTGAGTAGGAATGTGAGAACATTGTGTACATGACACTAGATAAAGTTCACTAAAGGACAACTTTTATTGAACTCAGAAATTCTATAATATAATTGATCTATAGGGACACATATAGACGCAGAGAAAGTAAGCTGTACTTAGCAAGTGATGGAATCTTTGATTTTATCTACACATGAACTCTCCTTCTATGTAAATTAGTTAGTGTCCACAGTGTCAATTTTGCAGCTTTAACAAAAATGCTTAAAAAAAAATTAAACCATTAAAGAAAAAAACTGATAAATAAGATTTGTTTTTATTAGTTTTCCTTTCCATTTTGTCTCTTGTTCGTTATCTTCAAAATTGTTATTGTCCATTTTCTCATTGTAAAGCCAATACAGGATATTGTTAGTTTCTAATATCAGTTAGAACAGTTTCTCTTTGCAATATGCTATTCACTTTGCAAAGTCAGATACTGAAAGTCATTTACTTTGCCAATGATATTCATTATAATTTCTGGAACCAAGTTCAAGAGATATTTGTTCCCTTTGGATTATTCTTTGAATGTAATACACTGATTTGGTCCCCAAAGATAAAACAAAATATTTACATATTTATGAAGAATAAGTAGTCAAATGTATTTGAAATTATGCATTTGAATACCCAATGGCATATACATTATAATTTATATTTATAACTTCAGAAATGTTGCCGTCTGTCTTAAAAACAGCAAGAGACCAGCCTAAAATATTGCCAGTGTGATATGTTTGTGTTAAATTTTATTGTTTGTACATTAAAATAGAAAATATTTCATATAAATTGTCAAACCATTAAAGGATTTAAAAATATATTGCCTTTCCCATGATCATTTTTGTTTTAACCAGAAAAAAAGTTATCTTTATGGAGAAGAATCTAATCAATACTGAACATATTTACTAATGTTAAACAGTAAAATATCAGAACGATTAACAACCAACAACTTCTAGGGTAGAATACAAATAAAGAAAAGAAGTATTCAAATTACCACTGGTTGCTGGATAATCCTCCCATTTTTCTCCCTTAAAATGGGACTGATGTCAGAAAAAAAAATAAACAATTTGCTCAAAATCAAATGGCTCTGCCTCTTGACAGTTTGTGGCAGTTGTCTTTAATTCTAAATCTTCTTGCACTTCCACTGTGATATATTGCTTCCCACTTTAAATAACTATCCAGACAACAAAATATAAAACATTGTCTCTTCCTTAAAAGAAGAGTTGTCATCTTATTAGCAAAACTAAATGAAGAAAACAATGACTCAACTAAGAAATTGAAAAGATGAACAAACCATATTCATTAATTCAAGTATAGACACACAAAACTTTTGGCAATTCATATAAATTATGTGAAATTTACATATTTCAAGCCATCTTTCTATTCCACATAGTATAGATTAATCTTAATTCAGACAAAAAAAGAGTGGAAAATTATTATATTAATTCAGTTCCTGCTCTGCAGATGTCCTAGCTCCTAGTAACTCCTAGTTTTCAAAAAGACTCAATATCCATTAATATTTGCTCAAATTCATCCTTTGCTTGTGAGGCAGTCACACCACATAAAACGTGTAATTAATGTGCAACGCACAGGCATTAATTAACGGAGGGTAATAAACCAAAGAGATGGTTTCAGAGACCAGTGTATCCACAGACAAGTCAACTGGGTCCAAAAGTCCTTTGAATCCTGGGATAAGGCCACTACTTTTCTTGAGCTGAGAAAAGCAGTGCCCACCAAAGTCAGAAGACCTCAGGATTCTTACGGGCAGAGCTTCCAAAAGTGTCTTCACAAGGCAGGGTCTTGGCTGTTTCATAATCCTCTGTAGATGTGTCTATTCTCGTTATCTCATCCTTTCATACACCTTTCATTTTCTATTCCTTAGTTTTGGGTGTCTTACTAAATACAATGCACCTTTCAATCTGTTTATAATTCTGTACCATATATGCTTATCACTTTGAATGGGGAGTAACTTCACTGTACGCTCAGCACCACTTGATGTGAGTGATTCCATTTTGAGACATTAAGATCACAGATTATGATGATATATCAGAAACATATTAGAAATATCTACCTACTTGGAATGAATTATTATAGGGTTGTTCTCTATTAATAGAAGTATGATACTCACATGGTTTGGCACTGTGTCCCCACTCAAATTTCATCTCGAATTGTAATCCCCACATACTGAGGGAAGGTCCTGGTTGGAGGTGATTAGATCATGGGGGCAGTTTCCCTCATACTGTTTTCAAAATTGTGAGTGAGGTCTTACAAGTGCTGATGATTTTAAAGTGTGGCACTTCCTAGCACATTCTCTCTCTCTCTTTCCTGCTGCCTTGCGAAGAAAGTGCTTGTTTCACATTCACATCCTTCTATGACTGTAAGTTTCCTGAGGCCTCTCCAGCCATGAGGAACTGTGATTCAATTAAATCTCTTATAAATTACCCACAGGTGGTATCTTCATACACTTTATGGAAGTATATACTTTTTACAAGTATATACTTGTATATATATACTTTATACAAGTAGTACATTGTATTTAGTAAGATTATGAACACTTCAGTTGCTCAGCCATCCTGTTTCTTCTCTAACGGCAACTACTCATCTTCAGCACTTATTTAACTATTCTACAAGAAATACCTAAGCATATATTATTTATTTTAAAATCCGATAGCATATAATACCCCATTTTTCATGTAGCTTTTTTACTTAAAAATATTTTTATATAAATTATTTTCAGTTGATACAGAACATTTCTTTGCATGGAAATTTGGTAGCTTTTACATTTATCCCTTACAGAGATAAGAATGATATTGTTCACACTAGGTATTTTTTACTTATTGATATAAGTAATGTTTTTCTAAATATTATTATACCTAGATCATATCACATTTGTCCAAGTATATCTGTAGGGAAAAAAAAAAAAACCGTTGCATCAAAGAACGGAATACATTGATTACTTCCATGTCTCTAATATTTACCATCTCTTGTAGCCATGCGTGATTTTTTAATTAATCTCAGTGAGGGGGCAGGGTTTGTTTCCCCATCCTTGATTCTGAGTTCAGCCATGTAATTGTGGGTCAGTGCAATGTTGGAGGGCAGGATGCAAACAGGCTTGAAAGTTGCTTTCAAGATTGAGTTTACTTGTTTTTGTAAGGAACCACCCTAAATCACTGATCTGTAGTCTTGTGAGAGTTCAAAGCTAATTCTATTTAATTTCTCGAGATCTGGAGTGGTTTGTTATACAGCTTTATTACTGCAATAGATAATTGATATAAATGTATGTGTTTAAAATTTCAGTAGATATTGTGTTACTGATAAGAGCAATGCCAGATTTTATTCAATCCAGTAATATAAAGCAAAATAGTATATCATATAATTTATTGTTTCCTGCCAATCTAATTGATGAAAGCTAGTGTTCCTTTATAGTTTCTATCTCTCATATTATAAGAGAGGTTGGTCACTTTTTTGCAAAATTAGAAAAATATTGGCAATTAAAATGAAGGTCCATAAATACCTCTTGATTACATTGCCGTTTTTCACCACTGGACCTGATCACCATTCTAAATTTGGTATTCATCGCTACACATAAACATAAAATATTAGGATAAAAACACTAAATTTGGTGGTATTTTCTATATATATCCTTTTTTTCATTTAGAATCTGGTACTCTTCTGTATTTGAAAATGCCTTTTTATTATATATCAAATTTTAACATGCATTGTAATTTTTATCCAATATATTTATCTATCTACAATTTGGGTGATAATTTTAGGCCAATAATAATTATTTTGAATATTAACATATCTTGATATAATCAGAATCTTTTACGAATATTTAATTGTGTAATTATTAAAAAATTTTCACTAATATTTTTAATTTTTGATTTGTCAGTTTTTAAATTGTCAGTTTTATTTAATTAAATTCAGTATTTCTTTTATTCTACTGTCTCAAAATAACTATAATTCTTTTATTCATTAAGCAATTTAAAGTAATTTAATTGCAATTAATTAATTTTTTACTAAAGACAAAGAAAACCAGGAAAAACTAACTTTGGTCAAACCTCTTCTGTCCTACATTTGACTAACAATAAGTATTTTTGTTCTATGATTCTTTTACTCAATTTTCAAATAAAAGTAATGATTATTACCTTTAGGTGGCCAAACTCTACTTATAAATATCAATATATTACTCAATATTTTATCAGTGTTTACTTTACATCTCAGAACACTTTATGGCATAATATTTATTATTTCCAAAATACTGTTTCAAAAACCTTTTAGTGAGCCCTGCTCTAATAAAATGTTTTTGTGTTTTTCTGCAAATTATTTGAATTTGCTTAATTTCAAAAAGATGAGAATACAATTCTAGATTGACAGTTATTTTCCAGCTACTTCATTTTAGTACTTTAGTTGTAAAAATTCCGTAATTCTGATTCTCAATTTTTGCTCTTGAAAAATCAGAGTTTATTCTGGTTGTTATAATATTTCTTTAGACCAGAAGTTGGCAAAGTATTTATTCCCAAGAATGCAAGATATTTAATAATCTTAGGTATACAGAAGGGGGTTGAAAGTATACCTAAAATTGTTAAATATCTTACATTCCTGGGACTACATCATAGATTAAAAACACACACACACATATATGAATATGTATAATGCATATATTAAATTCACATGTCTAGTTATAGTCACATATTATTTATAGATATATAGTTTATATATATGTGAATCATTTAAACATTTTGTTTATATATTTTTTTCGTGTGTGTGTGTGTGTGCAAGTGTGTATGTGTGTGTGCAAGTGTGTATGTGTGTGTGCAGGTGTGAATTTATGTTATAGTCCTGAGGTAAAATTTGCAAGCATTCTTGCCTCTGGACTAGGTAGAAAAATGACTAGCTCCTCTTTTATAAGGTCAATGGCAGTTTTCATCCTGGATGATGTTACCTGAAAAAAGTATAGAATAAAGAACCTGATACTAATTGGCAGGAGAGTAAGAGTTGATACCAGTTGAGTGAGGCACAGTAGTGGAGCTGTACTCTGCCTCAGAAAGCTTATTTTGGACAACGTATTGAAATTGTCTAAGTTTTAATGTCTGCCTCTTTAACCTTCCTTCATGATTGTTTTGAATAGCCAAATGAAACAATTCACTCGAGTTCTTAATAAACGACAGCTATCATTTTATATTTAAATTATAGATTCGATTCAGTGATACACTTTAGAGCAAAACATACCTATGTTGATGCTTTGTGCTAAAATGCATTTATTCTTTTTGTGAATTTTTCAGTTGTTACTTGGTTTCTCCTTTGAATATCTTCACTGAATTTTTCATACTAACAGCAATAGATGTTTAAAGATGGGGAGTGCCAAGGGTAAGTATGTAGAATTGTAATTGATTAAGATTACTTTTGGTAAGCAATGGTTTTATCAACTAAAATAAGTTTCCTGAAAGGCAAAAGGAATGGAATTTCTTTAGAGAAAGTGATATTTCACTAAAAGGGTCAGTAAGATTTTTACATGCCCTTGATAGGAGATAAAAATTTCTTGTATACCGGAAATTGTATTGTAACTCATGATTAATAAAAAATGAAGTATTTTGAAGCATCTTTAATAAAAGTAAATGAAACATTCAATTCAGGTCTTCTAATGTAATAAACCCAATTCAAATTATATAGTTCCCACTAGTTTCAGTTATATTATAGCTTTTCCCCTCATCTTTTCTCTGCATTTGCAACTTTTTACATTTAGATTAAATTAAAACATCCATCTAAACTTTTATTTCCTTTTAGTGTTAATTAATATTGCTCTGTGCTCTCTAGACTATTTTCTGGCTCAAAAGATTCTCATAATCTTTTATTGATTCTGTGCACTTTATAGTCATTCGTAATAAGTTTCTACTTCATAAACAGCAAAAAGTATGTTAATATGTATATATAGGTCATACACATTTTTAGTGTAAGGAAATACTCAAACAAAATAAGTTAGACAAATGTTAAGAAGTAGGAACAATCTACTCAAATAAAAGGAAAATTACACACTTTTTTGTTAAGTTCCCAGAGAAGTTGCCAAATCCCTAAGTATTGGAACCTACTCACTGTATTACATCAGAACTGGTGAAGATAGAAGCTAGAGAATATTCAAAAATCTTACTGAAAAATCCTCTCATTTGGTTATTCAACATATCACCACATAAACAATACAAGAATAATTAATTGATATATAAACAATGTGGATTGTTAAAAATTTATTTACATATTTTTAACTTCAGTTTGAAGTTTGGGGGTATATGTGAAGGTTTATAACATAGGAAAACACAGGTCATGGGTTTTTTGTGGTACATATAATGTCATCACCCAGGTATTAAGCACAGTACCAAAAAGTTATCTTTCCTGCTGCTCTCCTGCCTCCCACCCTCCACCCTCAAGTAGACCCTAGTGTCTGTTGTTTTCTTTTTCTTCATAAGTTCTTATTATGTCGCTCCCACTTCTAAGTGAGAGCATGTGGCATTTGGTTTTCTGTTTCTGCATTAGACGGTTATGGATAATAGCCTCCAACTCCATCTATGTTCCTGCAAAAGACATGATCTCATTCTTTTTACAGCTGCATAGTATTCCATGGTGTATATGTGCTACATTTTCTTTAATCTATCATTGATGGAAATTTAGGCTGATTCTCTGTTTTTGTATTGTGAGCATGCTGCAATAAATATTTGTGTGCATGTGTCTTTATCATAGAATGGTTTATATTCCTCTGGGTATATGCCCAGTAATGAGATTGCTGGGTCTAATGGTATTTCTTCTTGTAGCTCTTTGAGGAATTGCCATACTGCTTTCAACAATGGTTAAACTAATTTACACTCCCACCAACATTGTATACATCCCTGGTGTTTATTTAAATCTGGAATAATAGGAATGTTTGTCTTACTTCAATTCCACTTTCTACCTTTTTTTTTTTTTTTTGGTCTATTCATAATACAATATTGATCACCAAATCTTGGACAAAATCACTTAGAGGATTCTTGGAAGATAGTGAGAATTCTTGGAAGATAGTGAATCTCAATGCTGCCTATAAAAGTAAGCTTCTTTAAAAATATTATGCAGCCATCAAAACGATGAGTTTGTGTCCTTTGTAGGGACATGGATGAACCTGGAAACCATCATTCTCAGCAAACTGACAGAAGAGCAGAAGATCAAACACCACATGTTCTAACTCATGGGCGGGTGTTGAACAATGAGAACACATGGACACAGGGAGGGAAGCACTACACATTGGGGTCAGTTGGGGGGAAATAGGGGAGGGACGGTTGGGGGTGAGGAGGTGGGGAGAGATAGCAAGGGGAGAGATGCCAGATGTAGGTGATGGGGAGGAAGGCAGCAAATCACACTGCCACGTGTGTACCTATGCAACAATCTTGCATGTTCTTCACATGTACCCCAAAACCTAAAATGCAATAAAATAAATAAATGGAAAAAAAAATCCATTCCTGGCCAGGCACAGTGACTGATGTCTGTAATCCCAGCACTTTGGGAGGCTGAAGTGGGCTAATCATGAGGTCAGGAGTTCAAGACCAGCCTGGCCAATATGGTGACACCCTCTCTCTACTAATAATACAAAAATTAGCTGAGCACGGTGGCGTGTGCGCGTAGTTAGTCTCATCTACGTAGGAGGCTGAGACAGAAGAATTGCTTGAACCCAGGAGGGGGAGGTTGCAGTGAGTTGAGATCGGAAAAAAAAAAAAAAAAAAAAAAAAAAGTCCTGGATCCTATTTAGGTTATTCTAATGTATAGTGACAAATAGGAATCATTAGTAAAGTCAGATAGAAAAATAAAGAGCCAAGGTTGAACCACAGAACATTTTAGAAACAGGAACTAAGAAAAAGGGAAGCAACACAAATTAAGGCAAGAGAAAAGAAGGAGATCGGATTGAAAATTAAAATTAAGAGGAAGTTTGGGAATTGATGACCGGATTTGGAAGAATAAAGGTTGTAATTTTAACAAGGGTGGATTAATAATGTGCTGGGATAAAATCCCAATTAGAGTGCTTTAATTAGAGGGTGGAATGTGAGAAAGCAGAAACAGCCAGTGTAGAGGGCTACTTAGGGGTTTTGCCATAAAAAATACTAAGGACAGTGTGAAGGAATGGTGGGGTTAAGGGCAAGCATTATTCTAATTGCAGTCAGTTCACCATGATTGCAGGATGATGTGAATGACCTCTCAGGGAGTGGAAAAATGATGGTGAATGAATGATGGTGAAGGAACAGGATGAAGACAAGAAGCCCAGTAAAGTAAGGAGCACACACTGTTCATACATTTTTACAAGATTTAAACGATGTATATGAACTCAGGTGCAGTTTTGGAAGAGACTTGGTGGTGAGGTTTGAGAGTGTTATCACAATTCTGTTTATTTATTTTCTCTGACAAATAAATAGTGAAGCAAAAATTAGAAAGAAGGAGGGATAGCAGGAGGTGGGGGCATTGGGGAGGGCTATTATCTGTCTAGTGTAGATGATGAGGGTATAGATGCAGCAAACCACCATGGCACATGTATGCCTATGTAACAAACCTGCATGTTCTGCACACGTACACCAGAATTTACAGTATAATTTAAAAAAAGAAATATACATGAAAAAAAATTATAAAAAAGGTTGTCAATTTGGTTACACATTCAAATTAAGATCATCCACAATTATTGTGCTTCTTCTTCAGCAAAAACAGGCTCCTTGGTCCAAAAAGACAAAATTAAAGCTCCACTCAAAGGTAAAATGGTAGAGTACTAAGAGTATTTTTTACTAATCAAAGAAACAAAAAACTGGTTTTGTGATCACCTTAAATTAGAAAAAATAAAGCAATATAATAAAAATGGAGTAAGAAAAGTGTAACAAAGACAAAATACAAAATTATTAAAATTGAAAACAAAATATAGAGATAAAATATGACCCTTCCAAAATATTTTGAAGCAAAAAAAGAGACATAATCATAGATATGGAAAATATCAAAAATTATCTGGAAGAATTTTTAAAATCCCCAGGAAATAGCTGAACCTCTGTCAAATTTAAATTGTCTCAAGAAACTCATACCAGTTTAATAGATCTATAAATGTAGAATTGACCAAAGAAAAAGTAATTAAAGATGTACATTTAAATGTACCAGTCCAGGTAGCTCCATAGCCAACAATTTACTATATTTTCAGGAAGCTGCAATTTTACAATTACCAAAGTTGTTTTGGAGCTCTTCCCACATAAAATATAGAGGAAGAGTTTTCTAATTCATCTTCTTTTAATCCACCACTTCCAACATAAATACCATGTATAAAATTAAGACGATCAAATAAATCACACATAATCATATTTTAAAAACATAAATATAAACATAAGCCAATAATTCTAGAAATGTGCCAACACCCTATTCACTATAAATATAAAGTAAATATAAAAGAATGGATAGATGAATATAAAAATACAAAACAACATGTAAAAATTAGTAATCTATGTTTGAGGATTGTGGGCCTAAGATAATTAATTTCATCAATTAAAACATTGACCATGAAAGACCATACATAATAAAATTCTATTAATGTCACATAATACATTATTGCTATATGTGTGTAATGGGTAATGGGATCACAGGCTTTTTTTTTTTTCTTTTTCTTTTTCTTTTCCTTCCTTCCTTTGCTCCTTCCTTCCTTCCATTGTTCCTTCCTTCCTTCCTTCTTTCCTTCCTTCCTTCTTTCCTTCCTCCTCAGCATTTCACCTTACTCTTTTTCTCTTTTCGAAGAACATAAATTGTCTATGTTTTAATGAAAATTGTAAAAACTACTTTTTTAGCGTAAGAGAGAGTAAGAGGGACCTACTTGCAGGTGAGCTCACCAGTTGAGAGGCCATTTTTTTCTTTTTTGTTTTTTAATTATACTTTAAGTTCTGGGGTACATGTGCAGAACATGCAGGTTTGTTACATAGGTATACACATGCCATGGTGGTTGGCTGCATCCATCCCCATGTCATCTACATTAGATATTTCTCCTAATACTATTTCTGCCCCCTCACCCCTGCTATCCCTCCCCTAGTCCCCCAACCCCTGGCAGGCCCTGGTGTGTGATGTTCCCCTCCCTGTGTCCATGTGTTCTCATTGTTCCGCACTCACTTATGAGTGAGAATATGTGGTTTTTAGTTTCCTGCTTTTGTGTTAGTTTGCTGAGAATGATGGTTTCCAGCTTAATCCATGTCCATGTAAAGGACATGAACTCATTGTTTTTATGGCTGCATAGTATTCCATGGTATATATATGCCACATTTTCTTTATCCAGTCTATCATTGATGGGCATTTGGGTTGGTTGCAAGTCTTTGCTACTGTGAACAGTGCCACTATAAACATATGTGTGCATGTGTCTTTATAATAGAATGATTTATAATCATTTGGGTTTTACCCAGTAATGGGATTGCTGGGTCAAATAGTATTTCTATTTCTAGATCCTTGAGGAATGCCACAGTCTTCCACAATGGTTGAACTAACTTACACTCCCACCAACAGTGTAAAAGTGTTCCTATTTGTCCACATCCTCTCCAGCATCTGTTGTCTCCTGATTTTTTAATGATCACCATTCTAATTGGCGTGAATTGGTATCTCAATGTGGTTTTGGATTTGCATTCCTCTAATGAGCAGTGTTGATGAGCTTTTTCTCATGGTGGTTGGCTGCATAAATGTCTTCTTTTGAGAAGTGTCTGTTTATATCCTTCATTCACTTTTTGAAGGGGTTATTTATTTCTTTCTTGTAAATTTGTTTAAGTCATTGCAGGTTCTGGATATTAGCCCTTTGGCAGGTGGACGGATTGCAAATTTTTTTCCCATTATGTTGGTAGCCTGTTCACTCTAATGATAGATTATTTTGCTGTGCAGAAGTTCTTTAGTTTGATTAGATCCCATTTGTCTATTTTGGCTTTTGATCTCATTGCTTTTAGTGTTTTAGTCAGGAAGTCCTTGCCTATACCAATGTCCTGAGTGGCATTGCCTAGGTTTTCTTCTAGGGTTTTTATGGTGTTAGTTCTTACATTTAAATCTTTAAATTATCTTGAGTTAAATTTTGTATAAGGTGTAAAGGGATCCAGTTTCAGCTTTCTGCATATGGCTAGCCAGTTTTCCCAACACCATTTATTAAATAGGGAATCATTTCCCCATTGCTTGTTTTTGTCAAGTTTGTCAAAAATCAAATGGTTGTAGATGAGTGGCATTACTTCCAAGGCCTCTGCTCTGTTCCATTGATCTCTATCTCTGTTTTGGTACTAGTACCATGCTCTTTTGATTACTGTAGCCTTGTAATATAGTTTGAAGTCAGGTAGCATGATGCCTCCAGCTTTGTTCTTTATGCTAATGATTGTTTTGGCTATACAGACTATTGGTTCCATATAAAATTTAAGGTAGTTTTTTCCCCAGTTTTGTGAAAAAGGTCAATGGTAGCTTGATGGGGATATCAATGAACCTGTAAATTACTTTGGGCAGTATGCCCATTTTCACCATATTGATTCTTTCTAACCATAAGGATGGAATATTTGTCCATTTATTTGTGTCCTCTTACATCCTTGAGCAGGGGTTTGGTTGTCCTTGAAGAGGTCCTTCACATCACTTGTTAATTGTATTCCTAGATATTTTATTCTCTGTGTAGCAATTGTGAATGGGAATTCACTCATGATTTGGCTCTCTGTTTGTCTGTTATTGGTGTACAGGAATGCTTGTGATTTTCGCAAATTGATTTTGTATCCTGAGACTTTGCTGAATTTGCTTATCAGCTTCAGGAGATTTGGGGCTGAGACGATGCAGTCTTCTATATCTATGATCATGTCCTCAGCAAATAGAGACAATTGGACTTCCTCTTTTTCTAATTGAATACTCTATTTCTTTTTTTGCCTGATTGCCCTGGCCAGACCTTCCAATACTATGTTGAATAGAAGTGGTAAGAGAGGGCATCCTTGTCTTGTTTCAGTTTTCAAAGGCAACACTTATAGTTTTTGCCCATTCAATATGATATTGTTTGTGGGTCTGTCATAAATAGCTCTTATTATTTTGAGATACGTTCCATCAATACCTGGTTTATTGAGAGTTTTTACCATAACGGGCTGTTGAATTTTGTCAAAGGTCTTCTCGGCCAGTATTAAGATAATCATGCGGTTTTTGGTTTTGGTTCTTTTTATGATATGGATTATGTTTATTGGTTTGTGTATGTTGAACCAGCCTTGCATCCCAGGGATGAGTCCGACTTGATCGTGATGGATAAGCTTTTTGATGTGCTGTTGGATTCAGTTTGCCAGCATTTTATTGAGGATTTTTGCAGCAATGATCTCCATGGATATTGGCCTGAAATTTTCTTTTCTTAGTTGTCTCTGCCAGGTTTTGGTATCAGAATGATGTTGTTCTCACAAAATGAGTTAGAGAGAATTCCATCTTTTTGTATTGTTGGGAAAGGTTTCAGAAGGAATGGTAACAGCTACACTTTTTACCTTCGGTAGAATCCGCTGTGAAACTGTCTGGTCCTGGACTTTTTTTTGGTTGACAGGCTATTAATTGCTGCCTGAATTTCAGACCTCGTTATTGGTCTATTCAGGGATTCAACTTCTTCCTAGTTTAGGAGGGTGTAAGTGTCCAGGAATCTATCCATGTCTTAGGTTTCCTGGTTTATTTGCGTAGAGGTGTTTATAGTATTTTCCGATGGTAGTTTGTATTTCTTTGAGATCAGTGTTGATATTGCCTTTATCATTTTTTATTGTATCTATTTGATTCTTCTCTCTTTTTTCTTTATTAGTCTGGCTAGCAGTCCATATATTTTGTTGATCTTTTCAAATAAGCAGCTCCTGGATTCGTTGATTTTTTGAATGGTTTTTCGTGTCTCTATCTCCTTCAATTCTGTTATGACTTTAGTTATTTCTTGTCTTCTGCTAGGCTTGAATTTGTTTGTTCTTGCTCCTCTAGTTCTTTTAATCGTGACATTAGGGTGCTAGTTTTTAGATGATTCTGCCTTTTTCTTTTGGGCATCTAGTGCTATAAGTTTATTTCTCTCTACTCACTGCTTTAAATATGTCTCAGATTCTGGTACATTGTGTCTTCATTCTCATTGGTTTCAAAGAACGTCTTTATTTCTGACTTCATTTCATTATTTATCCAGTAGTCATTTAGGAGCATGTTGTTCAGGTCCCATGTAGCTGTGTGAGTTTAGTGGGTTTCTTAATCCTGAGCTCTAATCTGATTGCACTGTGGTCTGAGAGACTGTTTGTTATGATTTCCCTTCTTTTGCATTTATCGAGGATTGTTTTACTTCCAATTATGTGGTCAAATTTAGAATAAGTGCAGTGTGGTGCTGAGAAGAATATATATTCTGTGGATTTGGGGTGGAGAGTTCTGTAGATGTCTATTAGGTCTGCATGGTCCAGATCTGAGTTCAAGTCCTGGGTATCCTTGTTAATTTTCTGTCTCATTGATCTGTCTTATATTGACAGCAGAGTGTTAAAAGTCTCCCATTATTGTGTGGGAGTCTAAGTCCCTTTGAAGGTCCTTAAGAACTTGCTTTATGTATTTGGGTGCTCCTGTATTGGGTGACTATATATTTAGGATAGTTAGCTCTTCTTGTTGCAGTGATCCCTTTACCATTATGTAATACCTTTGTCTTTTTTTATCTTTGTTGGTTTAAAGTCTTTTTTATCAGAGATCGGGATTGCAACCACTTCTTTTTTATTTTCACTTTCCATTTATTTGGTAAATCTTCATCTATCCCTTTATTTTGATCCTCTGTGTGTGTTTTCACATGAGATGTGTCTCATGAATACGACATGGGTCTTGACCCTTTATCCAACTTGCCAGTCTGTGTCTTTTAATTAGGGCATTTAGCCTATTTTAATTAATTCAATTGTGCACATGACAAGAGAGTGCAATGATATGTACAATATGATAAACATTTACTTATCTTCCACAACATCTAAAACCTAACATTTATTATTATGTGCAACATATAGAGAAGGAAAGTTACACTAAAAAAGGTTAAATTATATAGCCCATATCTCTGTGGTAGTAAATGGCAGTGCTAGGACCAAAGCATAATAGTCAGAATCCAAATAAAAGTCAGTCCTTCGTTACTCTGTGCCTTGCCTTCTCATATGAATATGATCACTGAATTAATGTTCTTGCTGCTGTGAAAGGTTTTATGTTGTTGCAGCTGTGGTAGCTGTTTTTTTATAGTAGAATATCCTTTATACACCTCAAGTTCTTCAATAGCTAACTTTGATTGCATGGCATATATTAGACATTTCAGAATTTAATATTAGCAATAGTCACAAAACTAAATATTTTTATGTTATAGAACAGAAAATAAAGGGACATAAATTTAGCAGTAGCTCCCAAATTTGCAGAGCTAATAAATAGTAGACATGGAAAAGACAACCATGCAATTGAACTCTGAGATCAATTCTCTAACCTGCTGCATTTCTTCATTGCCAAGCCAGTGATAACTAAAAGTTCTTGGATGAATCCAAGTTTATGCAAGATGATAAAAAGTTTTGACATTCATCCATGCATTTAATAACTACTCTATATGTACAATACGGCATGCACTGTTCTGGACATTGAACATTAACCATCAGTAAAAGAGTGGTACAAGAAATTATATGCATTATATTTTACCCACTGGACAGGCTTGAGCCTAAGTATGTAAAGCAGCTAACAGTCAGGACCACTGGTGATAGAATCAAAACAATTGTTTCTAGGGAAATTTGTCAGACAGCAGAAAACTAAATGATAATACATTTTGGACTGTGTTTGCTGAACTCAAAGAACTGAATTTTAGCAATCCATCAGACTGTACCCCACTGTAACCAGTCAGTTCTCAAGTGATAACCTAAGGATTTGATTGAAAGGGATTACCTTTCCTGGTGAAAATGTGTGCTATTGCCTCTATAACTCACAGGGACTCTTCTCCTTCATATAAACCTATATACCAGCAAATCCCCAAATACCCTAGACTGGCTGTCTTTCACTTACATTTTGTAACTGAGAATCCACTAAGTTTCAACATTTTATTTATTTATTTATTTGTTAGTGTATCAGAAATATAAGAAACCTACTTCCAGTTTAAGAGACAGAGCTTACCAAACTCCCCAGCTTCCACTAATCCCCATGATAGAACAGAAAGGCAAAGTCAAAAGGATGGTATAAATTTTAAAACATAATCAAAGCTCTATAAAGAATTCTGACACACAGACTTCTTATTTTGTGAAGTAACACTTCCTATATTTTCTGTAAGCTGTGTTTCAGTAAAAGAAACTTTCAGAAAGAAAGCAAAATGTAATGTAAGTAAAAGTCAAAACTATCCTCTATATCTGAGCTAAATTCCCTTGTTTTTCTATTCAACTTGCGTTTTTAAATCATACCTATCCGGCAGCTGGTCACAAGCCTTTTTATTTATCTTCTTCATACCTTTCATTTTGGGTGTTTTATAAAAAATAATGCTTTTATAGGTAGCCTGTCTTCTTTCTTCTTTAGCTTTTTTATGCTGGATTTTAGAGTTTCATTTATCCTCTCTCCCAATCACGCTGAACCACAAAAAAAATTTTTGCTTACTTTCTGTAGGATATATTAAATGTACCAATATTTTTTTTTCATTTAACTCAGCTTCAAGTTTCCCATTTTACCTTATTTAAAAATTTTACCCTCTTTTCTTCAGATTTAAAAACACAAAGAAAAAATAAAAACAAAAATTTCAACAGAATATTAGAAACAAAATATTTTTGTGTTACAGAATTTTAGATTTTAGCTTTTCTTTCATCACATAACAAAACAGTCACCTGGTAACTACACACAGAGTGAAGTTTTGAGTAAGAGTTGGGTTTATGCGTGGCAGATTCATGTACCTTCCACATTTCTCACATGTAATCAGTCAACATAGCTTGTGAATATCAACTCCACTGTCACTATTTATTTGCCAGGGAAAGGTCATCTAAAAACACATTTAGATTTTTTCTGTTCTCTAGGCTATTCATAAAAACAAAAACACAACAAAGAAACTCTATATTCTACCAGTGTTCACCTATCTTACATAGATATTTGCCTTATTAAAATTCTGTTTCCCATTTAAAATCTACAATAACTTTTGATAGTTTATTCAATAAAGTGCAAACTTGTTAGCACTTCATTCTAAGATTTTTATTGACTGTCTTTTTTCTTGAGGATAGTAACTATATTTTATTCTTCATATTTATAGCATTTCTATACATGCCTAGAATGTGACATATTCCCACAAGTTTTTAAAACTCATGTAAACATAAATTACTATTGTTTTATCATGAAGTTTCACATGTTAAAATAATTGCAGAAATTTTGTTCTATAAATTCTTCCTCAACATTTCAAATGATGGACACGATACTTTTATATTAATTCATTTACTGTCAAAAATAATATAGCCTACATTAAAGAGCAATTTTAAAGTTTCACCTTTTATTCTGAGACCTAATATGCTGATTAAATACATAATTCATAAGGTTGACACTACTTCTATGAGTAAAGAAAACAAAAATAATATGTGTTTACATGTCTCTTTTAATATAATCCAGCAGTCTGTTGGTACATCTACTTATTGGTTATGAGTTCAATTTTGTACCCTAATAAATATATGTTGAAATCCTAACCACAACTAGCTCAGAATGTGATCTCATTTGGAATGAAAAACTTTACAGTGGTAATCAAGTTAAAATGAGGTTATTAGAGTACACCCTAATCCAACTGACTGGTATCATTATAAATAAGGAGAAATATGAAGACAGAGTCAGATTCACAGAGGGGCAAGACTACATGAGAGACACAGAGATAATATCAGGCAAAGGCAAAGGATTTGAGCAATGCAACTGCCATCCAAGAAATGTCAGGGATTTCTGGCAAGCCACCAGAAGCTAGAAGAGCAACATGGTACAGACTCTCCCTCACAGCCCACAGGAACTGACCATGCCAAACTTCTGATTTCAGACCTCCACCTCTAGAACTGTGAGAAAATTACTTTCTGTTATTCTAAGCAATCAGTTTGTGCTTCTTTCTTATGTCAGCCTTAGGGAGTTAATACTTTCTATTTATCTACCTATCAACTGTCATTTATCTATCTGAGTTGTATTCCTGAATCACAAATACATCAGGCCTGTTTTGGTCAATAGGTAGTGAGATCACAAAAGTTGCTTGTTGCTTGATATGGTTTGGTTGTGTCCCCACCCAAATCTCATCTGGAAATGTAGTTCCCGTTATCCCCAAGTGCCCTGGGAGGGACCTCTTGAGAGCTAACTGAATCATGGGGACATTACCCCCATGATCTTCTCATGATAGTGAGTTCTCAAGAGAACTGATGATTTTACAAAGGGCTTTCCCAACTTTTGTTCAACATTTCTTGCTGCCACTGTGTGTGGAAACACATTTGCTTCCCCATAGCCCTCCCTAGCCATTCTGAACTGTAAATCAGTTAAATCTCTTTCATTTATAAATTACCCAGTCTCAGGTATGTTTTTATTAGCAACATGAGAATGGACTAATATATTGCTACATATTGTTATACTTACTACATGTTGTTTGTCTCATGACCACTTACAATTTTAAACCAAATTTCCCATGTTCAGAGTGTGAAACAGCCCACAAAATTGGATACATATTTGGGTTTCAGGCTGTATAGCTCTTGTTTGACCTGTTGTTATCTAAAAGAGTGTACTCTTAGATTATAGGGGTGTTGCTGGTTTTCAACATTAGTCCCAAGCTGTTTCAGGACCAGACTTTTGACTTTTGTGGGAGCCCTGAGATATCAAATGATACTCTCCCTTACTTCAAGGTAATTCTATTTTGAGAACTTAGAAATTCTTTTTTTTTTTTTTTTTTTTGGACCCTGAGTTTTGATAATAGACATGTGGTTCATAGTAACACTTCCTAATCAAGATCTGATGAGGTACACAGATTGGAGATCTCAATCCCTATTTTCACACAAATCTAACATATAAATTATTCCACCAGTATGCACTGATGATTTGCTTTGGATAATAAAGTACTTATAACAGGATATGGATCAAACACACACAAAATCTCATTACCTTTATATTGCAGGATAATAAGTGCCTACTCAGATGGTATTTACTGAAATATCTATGTAGTAACTACAGCGTCTATTTAGGTGTCTGCACACACACATACATACATGCTCACTTATACAGGTCCAAACATTTGATTTTGAAATGTTGATGTACCGTGTATAAAAAAAATATTATCTAACTGGATGATATCTCTAGATGTAGACCATTAAATCAAATATTTTTAAAAACATCAGTCAGTACAGATGACATCTTCACAAATCAAGTCATTCATTCCCCAATAAATTCCTAGGCAACATTAATTTTGCTTACTATGGCAACTCAGAAAATAATATAAATCTATGTTGATAGTATCAATTGAACGGAGAGAGAAATGTTACTCTTGGAATATAAAAATAGGTGGCATAAATCGACCTTACTGAATACATTCGTCATCACTTGCTAAGATTGTTTTCATCTCTCTCATTGGTAGTGTAGACACTTAGCAGTAGTGCAAAATATTCACAAATCTTCCAAGTTGGAGAACAGAAAAATCACACCTAGGTTAAGAATGTCAACATTGTTAAAACGATTAATGTAGCCTAACAAATAATTGAAAATATATATTTTTAAAGTAGAGGTGCCGCTGGTTCAAATATTATCTGAACCACGTCCATGTAGTAAATAAGAAAGTAAAAATGTTTAGTTTGAGAAAACAAATACAGATTTCCCCCACTTATGATATTGAACATGTATTATTACAAAACAATTGTATTAGAATATTGAATAAAAATATAAAATGCAGAATTGTAGTGTTAATTTCAATGATCATAATTCAATTTTTTTCTAAAATTTATAGTTTTATGTCCACCTATTTCCTATTTCTTACTTGCAATTTGTGTGATACAGAAAATTTACAAATATATTGGTCAACTATAAAGACTGACTGTCAAAGGAATTTGATGTGTTTTGTGTGAACTTCTGAAATTTTTTAATATATTCATTATTTAAATTAAAACCTTTCTTAGTGATATATTGCATTTCTAACATTATTTCATGTAAAATAATATAAAATAAAATGTAATTAAATAGGGAGGTCTGTGTATCAAAAGTGATTCCATACGACTTTTATATATTTAATATTTAAATCATGTCCAAATAGACATTGGACACAACTTTTATGTTTTTTTCTTTTAAAATCTGGATTATTATCATAGACAAGCTTTTTGTTTACTTTCTTTGCCACATATATGCTACTAAGATCTATTTTACAATTTTTGTAGCCACATGGTAAATTGAGCAGTGAATAAAACAATAAGGATGACAGATTTTCTGGAAAATACAAAGCTTCGATTTAATAATAGAAACCTGTCTTTTTCTGTTTTTAATTTTGGCAGTTGGACAGATGATCAAAGAGTATGCAGCCAAAAATTTAGAAAAAAAAATTAAAGGATTACAGAGATGTCTAGGGATTTAAATAATGATTTCAGAATCTGTTATTTTTCTGCCTTTTTTGTTTGTGGCATTTGTCAACTTTCAATTACATCTTTTAATTAGAATTCTCACTGTAAAAAAAGTGTAAAAATTGTATTAGTTTTATTTATTTTTTGTTAATTATATTGATTTTCTTCAAGTGGCCCCCACAAGTCACGTAACTCAAGTTCTGTAAACAAATGACATCTCTTTGTTTTGGACACTGTCAAAAAAGTGCTTTCATAGAGGCCTGTGTACATTCCAAATTTGATGCCCCATGACATTGTCTTCCACTACATGGCCAAACTTAGATTGCTGCCTTTCCTTCAATATCTGCCTCTAATTTTGCCTGCATTGCTTCTGCTTACTACCCTTGGTTGCAATTTCCTTACAATTATATCATCCATGGGGAAGTTTTCTCAAATAAGAATGCTAAGGAGCTTCTTTATGTACAATAGAGTACACAGTCTTTGTCAAAAGCCTTGCCGTGGCAAGCAGTATGTTTTTTATTAACCAGTTTCTAAATACATCAAAAATCATTATTGCAGGGCATATAAATTCTGCCATCACCAACCAAGAAGGTCAACGTATTAGTTTAATATGTGCAACATCTTAAGGTTAATTAGATCCCATTTGTCTATTTTGGCTATTGTTGCCGTTGCTTTTGGTGTTTTAGTCATGAAGTCCTTGCACATGCCTATGTCCTGAATGGTATTGCCTAGGTTTTCTTCTATGATTTTTATGGTGTTAGGTCTTACATTTAAATCTTTTTTTTTTGAGACGGAGTTTTGCTCTTGTTACCCAGGCTGGAGTGCAATGGCGTGATCTCGGCTCACTGCAACCTCTGCCTCTGCCTCCTGGGTTCAGGCAATTCTCCTGCCTCAGCCTCCTCAGTAGCTGGGATTACAGGCACACGCCACCATGCCCAACTGATTTTTTGTATTTTTAGTAGGGACAGGGTTTCACCATGTTGACCAGGATGGTCTTGATCTCTTGACCTCATGATCCACCCACCTCGGCCTCCCAAAGTGCTGGGATTACAGGTGTGAGCCACCGTACCTGGCTAAATCTTTAATCCATCTGGAGTTAATTATTGTATAGGGTGTAAGGAAGGGTAAGGAAGGGATCCAGTTTCAGCTTTCTCCACATGGATAGCCAGTTTTCCCAACACTATTTATTAAATAGGGAATCCTTTCCCCATTGCTTGCTTTTGTCAGGTTTGTGAAAAATCAGACAGTTGTAGATGTCTGACATTATTTCTAAGACTTCTATTCCTTTCCATTGGTCTGTACATCTGTTTTGGTACCAGTACCATGCTGTTTTGATTACTGTAGCCTTCTAGTATAGTTTAAAGTCAGGTAGTATGATGCCTCCAGCTTGGTTTTATGTTTTGCTTAGGATTGTCTTAGCTATGAAGGATAGTTTTTGGTTCCATATGAAATTTAAGGTGATTTTTCCAATTCTGTGAAGAAAGTCAATAGTAACTTGATGGGGATAGCATTGAATCTATAAATTACTTTTGTCAGTATGGCCATTTTCATGATATTGATTCTTCCTAACCATGAAAGTGGAATGTTTTTCCATCTGTTTGCATCTTGTCTTATTTCATTGAGCAGTAGTTTGTAGTTGTCCTTGAAGAGGTCCTTCAAATCCCTTGTTAGTTTTTTATTCTCTTTGTAACAATTATGAATGAGCAGTCACTCATGATTTGGTTCTCTGTTTATTATTGATGTACAGGAATGCTTGTGATTTTTGCCTGTTGATTTTGTATCCTGAGTCTTTGCTGAAGCTGCCAAACTTAAGAGCTTCTGCACAGCAAAAGAAACTATCATTAGAGTGAACCAGCAACCAACTGAATGGGAAAACAATTTAGCAATCTACCCATCTGACAAAGGGATAACATGAAGAATCTACAAAAAACTTATACAAATTTACAAGAAAAAAACAAACAACCCCATCAAAAAGCGGGCAAAGGGTATAAACAGAAGACATTCATGTGGCCAACAAACATGTGAAAAAAAGCTCATAATCACTGGTCATTAGAGAAATGCAAATCAAAACCACATTGAGATACCATCTCACACCAATTAGAATGGCAATAATTAAAAAATCAGGAGACAATAGATTCTGGAGAGGACGTGGAGAAATAGGAACGCTTGTATAGTGTTGGTGGGAGTGTAAATTAGTTCAACCATTGTGGAAGACAGTGTGGTGATTTCTCAAGGATCTAGAAATAGAAATGCCATTTGACCCAGCAATCTCTTTACTGGGTATATACTCAAAGGCTTATAAATCATTCTATTTTAAAGACACATGCACATGTATGTTTATTGTGGGACTGTTCACAATAACAAAGACTTGGAAGCAACCCACATACACATCAATGATAGACTGGATAAAGAAAATGTGGCACATATATGCCATGGAATACTATGCAGCCATAAAACCGGATGAGTTCATGTCCTTTGCAAGGACATGGATTAAGCTGGAAACCATCATTCTCAGCAAACTGACACAAGAACAGAAAACCAAACACTGCATGTTCTCACTTATAAGTGGGTGTTGAAAAATGAGAACACATGGATACAGGGAGTGGAGCATCACACACCAGGATCTGTGCAGGGGTGGGGAGCTGAGGGAGGGATAGCAGGGGACAGGTGTTAGGGGAGGAATAACATTAGGAGAAATACCTAATGTAGATGACAGGTTGATGGGTGCAGAAAACCACCATGGCATGTATATACCTATATAACAAACCTGCATGTCTGCACATGTACCCCAGAACTTAAAGTATATTTAATAATAACAATACCACATACAATGTCATAGGATATCTTTTTATATTGATCTATTTTATTTTCTTTGTATTTCATCATTTCAAACTTTCATAATAATGATATGCTTAAGGAGTTTTGAAGAATGACCACATTAAATTTTGCATGATTTTGTATTTCTCTGAGAAATATTAAATAATTCAATATTCTAATGGGATTATATTTTGATGCTATTTTGTGTATGGAAAAATTTGCAGCACTTTTTGACTAATCTTTGTTGGTTTGCTTAGCTGACATCCTAACTCTACTGCCATTAGCTGACACTTCATAAGTTTCTGGTTTTAGCAGTTTTTGACCACTTCTGCAGTACAGAAGTATATTTTTGACCACCTTGAGTTGAAGTTATTGAGCTAGATCCTTTCCAAGTATAGAGTTAATATTATGACACCAAGGTATCTATATGAATAGACATACATGAATGGAAGTATTGTACTAACAACTCAAGTAAGTGAAAGAAATGTAAAAATTCCGGTGATTTTCTGTAAGCCACTAGTATTTTTTTCTTAATATTTTATCTTGCTCGTTCTTGTGAGGGATATAAGAGTAAGATACACATGAAAAGCCACACTGTTAAAATTAGTGATTTTCATTTTTTACCTGACATCCTGAATAAAACCATGCATACACTTACCTGGAAAATAATAATCTCTTGCATATTGACCCAAGATTTGATGACTTCTTTCACTGCAACTACTTTTTGCCTTAAAATAGTATATGGCTTAGGTTAAACATTTATATGAAAGCAGGAATCTCTTGTCTTCCTTTTGTATATTTTAAGGTTTGGAGACACTACTTTCAACACTCAAATTTGTAACTCCTGCAACACACACAGCTACTCAATTTGAACCAGATTGAATAGGTCATGATCATAATATTTCTGTTTTTCATTTTGTGATGGACCATCTACCCAGAAATAATTTGCAAAAACTTGATTCCTCAATGCTGATTTGTTCTACATGTTTACATATTGGGAGTGCTTCAGCCTAATCTTAGAACTTGGATTAATGGAATTTAGCGATGGCAGAGAAAAGAAAATGTGGTGGTGGTAGAAGATGAAACTTAACCATAGATGTGCTTTTAAGAGCTCCTGAAATGTGTGATGTTGAAGTGAAGAAAGTAACGCAGAATGCCCAATAAAGTGTTCTGAATAGTTGAGTCTCTCTACCCCGGTCAGCCACCAATTCCCACTTAATTTATTGAGTAAACCCTACAGGCCTTCTCTTAACCCATCACAAGGAAAGAGAAAGCATCTTCTGCTGGCTAGCTTAAGCCAAAATGAAGAAACGATATTCCAAAATTCTAGGATGATCCCTTGGTGGTGATGGATATGATAAATCAATGTGATGAAATTTATTAAATCTACAAACCTCTATCTTATATTTGTTCATGTCTTAAAATATTATTGAATTGTATTGTTAAAAATTCAAATATTCTGACTGGTCTCTGAGCTTTAAAAAATAAAACAAAGCAAAATATTGATCAAAATTCTCCAGGTTTTTTGGTTTGATCTGCTTGCAAATCACCATTCTCAGAGCAGTAGCAACACGGGTCATTTTAGAAGAGCACAGGTGATTGGCTTATATCATATCATATCATCTCTACCTTAGAAATTGCAGAAAATAAATCACAGAAGTCCTTGTGCATATCATTCCATATTATAAAACTAAATATTTGATTCTGATTATCTATATAAGAGTTCTCCAGAGAAACAGAACCAGTTAGATACTGATATAGATGTATAGAAAAATCTTCATTGTGACATATAGCTTCAACGGACTATGAAAGCTAAGCCCCACAATCTGCTATTTGCAAGTAAGAATCCCAGGAAAGCTCATCTAAAGCTGCAGGCCTAAGAACAAGGGGAGACAAAGGAGCTGTAAGTACTAGTACAAGTCTGAAGGCTCAAGCACAGGGTGCTGGGCTGGGGGAAAGGTGTAAGTTCTGATCTGAGTCCTCTCAGACCAAGCACTTCTGATGCTTGGAGGCCCAAGCATCAGAAGTGCTTATGCTTGTGTCGGAGGGCATAAGATGGATGCCTCAGCTCCTCAAAGAGAGAAGTAAATTTGTCCTTCTTTAAGTTGTTTGTTTTATACAGGCCCTCAGCTAGCTGGAGGATGTGATCACACTGCAGAGGGTGATTTTCTTTACTGAGTCTACTAACACAAAGGTAAATCTTGTTTGAAAATACCTTCAAAGAAACACCATAAAATAATGTTTCATCATCTATCTTGGCATCCTTTATCCCATTCAAGCTGACAACCATCATATTCTCTGTAGGTCCTGTCATTGCTAATGCTTCTTATGGGGTCAGTTAAGTATTTTAAGTTCACCCTCCTCAGTAGTAATGTCGGGTCAAATTTATTTTGAACCAAAAACTTGTAAAAGCTTACTCTTAGGTACTGGTGGCTTAAAATGTCCTTTTAGTTGAATTATTATATATATATATATATATAAAATATATATATATATATATATAATATATATATACATATGCATATGTGACAAATATATATAACAGATAACATGTAATAGATGAAAACTTATGAATAAATATGCATGCTATAAATTTCATTCAATTGCATTACTCATAAATATCTGACATTTAGTCTAATAACAATAGATAAGCGAAGAATTAAATGTTATTATTACAACTATAATTTTCTGTGAAATTTGTAAAAAGAAATTCTAAAGTAATAAACCAACTGTGTGATGAAAACATAACAAGTAGAGAGGATCATCTTAGCATGTTTGTCAAGAAAGACCTCTCTGAAGAGAGAACACCTGTAACTCTAACAAGAGATGAAAAACATATTTAACATAATTTTTAAGTTCATTTTTTGCTTGCATTTTTGGCATATTCTTAGAAATCAAAACTATGCATGTGTTCATATGAATCAAGTCCATTTTAAAATTTCTATTTCTGAAGCCTATACAAGGTTTTCATTCCACAGTACACTTTTCAAATTAATACTTTCAATATGATTAAATTCCAAATGAACTATTTCCAAGAAAAGTGAGTGGTTTCTTTTCAGTTAAACTGCTTTGACAGAAATAATTACTTAGGCAGGAGAAATTTGAATCAGAAATAATTGTTATTTCACATAAGTTAAAGAAATTCCATGGGTCTCATTGAAGGGAACAAGTAGATCAACATACGTAAATGCTACAAACTCCAATGCCATAAAATACTTTAGCTGACAAATAAACCTGTTTCAATTGTTTTTCCAAAGGTTTGTTACAAATTTTTTAAATAAAAAAACATTGATTAATAAATATCGTTCTAAATTAATATATTTTTGGCCACCTATTTCACACTGTATGTGCATTTATGTTCAATATATGAACTTCAGAAATATAAAATAACTGGAAAAGTTAAAGAATAATATTCAGCCCTACTGTAGTCACAACTGGATCTTTTTAAGTATTGTGTCTAAGTTTTAATTATACAATTAAAACAGTGAAAAAAATAGAGATGGTAACATTTAATGTTATGAAATGCTGTATTCATTTAGTAGCAATGTATGTAATTATAAACATTTCCTTTCTTAACCCTCTAATTTGTTCTAAAGATGTTCTTTTTAAGATAAATCAGTGTTGGAAATCCAATGGATTTTTCAATATCAGTAAAATGGTATCTTTTTATGCAAATGTTTTGGAGATGGATAATAGTGATTATTGCACAGCAGTGTGAATGTATTTGACTGACACCTTATTTAACATATACTGTTTAATCATTAACAATAGATTTGTAGCCAGCAGCACTAGGACTCAGGTCTTTAGAAAGCATATGCAATGCGTATATTTTCTCTGTTAGGCAGATCACAGCTTTCTTTTGCTTAGGAACATTAGACAGCACTCCAGAGCTACGGTTGGTGTCCATTTAAAACAGTGAAATTAGCAACAATGATGTCAGCCAAAGAAAGCAAAAACCGGGCACTAACTAGATCACAGAGAAAACAAATGTTTGCACTATATCTGAAACAAAAGGACAGAGAATTGTCCTGTTCAACCTCAGCTGGGAATGCACATGTTCATGGGGTGACAAATTTCTCACTCAACCTCTGCTGAAAACTCATGTGCACGGGGTTACTAAAATTTTTTACTGCTTGCAAATTTCTAAAAATGAATGACCTGAAAGGCACCCCAGGCATGGATTTGTGGCTACAAATAAACTTTGGGGAGTAAGCAAATTTGCAAATACAAATCTGCAAATAAGGTGGGATGAACTATATACAAATATGGACATAAAATATTTACTGTTTTACATATATGTATAACATTTGCATCACATGACTGAGATAATTTGACAGTCAATAATTAACATGCAATACCACAACACATTTTGGAGAAATGAGGACAAAGGACAAAGTATATAGCTTCAATTTTTCTACTTTTCTTTGCTAGAATAAATGTGAATGACAAAAAGGTTGGGGGAAAAAAAGATTATGCCAAGATTGCCAAGACTCCAGCTATTTAGTAGTCAAGAAGTATTCTTTGCATTATGATTATTTATTTGTAATTGCAATACTTTTTTCCTCAAGTTTTATTACAAACACTAGTCTTATTAATATTTATGTTGGCTGTTGGAAATTTTAGAGTTCGGGGAGAGAAAGTCTTTTAGTTTAAACATGTATTTTATTTCCTAGGAGAAGTACACTCACCACTTAGTGAAATAACAGAATTGATAATCTAGTGTCAAATACACTTAAAAAGGATGAAAACTCAAATTAAATTAAGAATATATTCCCAGAGAATTCGTCAGTTTTAGTAACAAAACTGCACAATTCAGCCTGATATATTTGCTAATAAAATTTATAAACATCATTGACTCTGATGAATCCACCAAATTCCAGTGTCTCGCTTCTTCATCTTTTCATAACACATTTAGCTTAATGGTAGAAAAAGATATTTCTAATAAACAACACTTCAATAATTTCGAAACACTTGCCCCATATAAGCAATCTAATATACAACTTAATTATAAGTATTGTTTGAATGTTTCACGGCAAGAATTTTAATTATCCAAAAGCATGCAACTCTTAAAATAAATGTGGAAATATGAGATAATTATGGATATCCTTCCACATAAAATGTACAGATACTAGACCAAATAATTTGAGTAAGATTAATATTATTTTTGTAGCTAAGTCATATAAATACACAAATAAGAGCACTTTGAAAGATCTACATAACTAAATCAGCATTAAACTAATTAAATATTAATATACTGAGTAGCAAATTAAATCAGATTAGGAGATAATGAGGGACTGTGTGAGAGCGACTTCCTGGGGTAGCTAGGGGCCTTTGCTTCCACTTTCCCACCTCTGGCTCTAATTAGGGTTTTGTCTCTAATTTTCCCACCTCTGGCTCTCAGAGGTGGGGGCCCTGTGAAACAGAGCGGTTGTGAAACAGGGTTGTGAAACAGTAGCCAATCCAGTAAAGCATTCAAAGATCATTTCCACAGGAAGTTTGAAATTACCCTTCTCATTGGACGAGAATCTGAATGGGGAGGAAATAACACAGGCATTATTTGCTCTAGCAGCCCCAGCCTGAGGTGGCACCTATTCCAGGTCCCTTTCCACTGGTGTGGTAGCTGTCTTTTCACTCTGCCTAATAAATGGCACTATCTCTCACTCTTTGGGTCCAGGGGTTCTATCTGAGCTATAACACTCACCGTGACACTGAGGACCCCTTCCCCAGTCTTTGGGGTTAGGAAGGCCAAGAGACTAAGTTCCAGCTGCAGCTACTCTGCTTCTGTGGTGGTCTAGTAGTTAGGACTCCTGGTTTTCACCCAGGCAGCCCAGGCTTGACTCCCAGTGTAGGAACCAGGGAATCCAGCTGCAGCTGCTCCAGTTACAATAACTTTGGTGGGAGTGTAAATTAGTTCAACCACTGTGGAAGACAGTGTGGTGATTCCTCAAGGACCTAGAAATAGAAATACCATTTGACCCAGCAACCCCATTACTGGGTACCTACCAAAAGGATTATAAATCGTTCTATTATAAAGACACATGGCATGTGTGTACCTATGCAACAATCCTTCAAGTTCTGTGTATGTACCCCAGAACTTAAAGTTTGTATATATATATAAAGTATATATATATGTAAATACATATTGCTGATTATATATATAAAGAATATATATATATTTATATTTAAATATAAATATTTAAAAATATATATATTTATATAAATATATATTTAAATATAAATATATATATTCTTTATATATATAAAGAATCAGCAATATGTATTTACTCTGAATTTCACATCAATTTTGGAGGAATAACTTTAATATCAGAGAAAGGGTATAGGCTTTATAATTAGATATTTATAGATATTAGAAGCAATGGGATAGAAAGAAGAAATAAAGTCCACAAAAAATCAGTGCAATGGTAGTCAAATCCTATGACTAGTAAAAACCAAATGCAGAACACAAAACTACAGCTTTGAGTGGTTTTCTGCATTTTTAGCTCACATTCAAGCAAAAATGTCATAATACTTTTTGTTCACATAGAATTGCAAGATCAGGAGATCTATTTCCAGTTTTCTCATTTTCATGAAAAAAATATGATTAGATTTATACAGTAAAAAGAATGTTCGACATTTCACAGCACATCTTTTATTTGGAGCATTTTTTGGTAAGAAGCTGGTATATCAAACAGACAACGTATTTCTTGGGATGGTCACAGAAAAATCAACAAATTTCACACTTTGCCAAGAATTACTGAAAACAAATGCAAAAACACAAATGAAGTCAAATGGCTTTATATGTTTCTAATGAGCAAAATGATTAAAAATAAAATTTATCTAAATGTGGAATTTGGCATTTCTGTTTCACAAGGTCATATAAAACAACAACAATGTATCTGAATCTCAACTATTTAACTACAAACTGAATATTAACAATGTTTTTTTCTTGATAAGAGTAGACAATCTTGAATATTTTATATAGTTATATTTTTGAAAAATGATGTGTATTTGTTGAATTTCATTTTGTTTCAGGATATTGGATTCTAAGTTTTTTGACATTATGTACATAGTTCTATTCTTTAAAACATGGAAAAATGAATAAACAAAAATCCAAAATTTGAAAACACGAAATCACTCCTTAATATTATGTTTAGTTACAAATGCAAAATAAAATTAAGACTATGAGCACACATGAAACATTTATTCAATTCAGTAATAAATATTGAAACTAATAAAATAATATATCTGGTTTAAATTCAGGAATAAAAAAGAAAGAAATACTAATACATGTTGATACTTGTAGATGAACCTTGAAAATGTTATGCTAAGTTAGAAAAATCAGTGAGAACAACCCACGTTGTATGAATTAATTTATATAAAATACCAGGAATAGGCCAATCTATAGATTTAGGGCTACAAGAATGGGCTATAAGGATGAAGGGGGAAAGGGAAATTAATAACAATGGGTGTGGGATTTTTAAGAGCATTTAAAAATGTTCTAAACTTGTTTGCATTATTTACATACATCTGTGAATGTGCTAAAATCCATCGAATAGTATCTCAAAATGGGCAAATTGTTTGTATGAAAATTATATCTCAACAAAGCTGTTGTTTAAAAAAAGAAAACCTAAGTTATGGAGTTTTTCATAATCTGTCAAACACATGCTGGTCTAAATTTTCTAACAAAAATCACAATAATAGGTAATAAAATTATAAACTTCAGCATTATTTTCTTCTTACAGAAATCTACAAGTTTACATGTTACTTGATAATGAATGGGATTTAATCAAACAGGGAATATCAAAGTCAAACACAGGAATCTCTTAGAAAATTAAGCAATTATAAACTAGACTTACTAAGCAGGTCCCCAGGAGATATATAGGAACCTACTTACTCTGGATATCAAAGTTTTAAATATTATATATTTCCTTAGCAACTTTAAGGAACAAAATGCATGAATAAGAGCTGATTAGTAAAGAGCTGATATGTTGAAGTTAATTATTCATGTTATTACTAAATATACTTTTTTACATTAATTTCTTGTTTCAAAGTTTTAGAAAACTTTCATTAGCAACATATCTCCCTCTTTTGTGATCATATGGAATCTCCAAAGATAGTTCTTGATTATGCACACTGCCTTAGAAGTCTCTAGAGAAAAGTAACCTACGTGTGTGTATGTGTGTGTGATTGAATCTTGAAGCCTATATATGTATGTAAATATATATTTATTATAGGAATTGTTTTACACAGTTATGGAGGCTGAGAGATCCCAGTCAGCCATCTGTGGGTTGAAGAACCAGGAAAGTTAATAGCAATGCAATCTGGGGCTGAAAGCATTAGAACCCATGGTGGAGTGTTAATGGTTGACATTTTGTTCTAATTCCAAAAGCACAAAAACCAGGAGTGTGATCTCTGAGAACAGGAGATGATGGATGTCCCAGCTCAAAGAGACAGGACAAATTGCTCTTCCTCCACCTGGTGTTCTATTTGGGCGATCAATGGTTTAGATGATGTCTGCCTACATTGGAAAGGACAATTGTCTTTACTCCATCTACTGATTCAAATGCTAATATAATCCAGAAATACCTCCACAGACACACTTAGAAATAATGTTTTGCCAGCTATCTGGCCACATTTTAGGCAATCAAGTGGCCACATACTGAGGAATGAGACCCAGGCATCTAGGATCACCTCCCCTTTGACTTCCACACTGCATTTTAATAGAAGAAAAGGCTGGCCGAATGGCGCCTCCTTAATCACCTTCCTGTAAATAGCAGGCATGGTGTGGAGGAAGCTCTATGAAGACATTGTTTTTACTTAAACAAGATCAAAACCTCACCCCACTCCTCCATCAACCAAGACCCCTTTATATGTGATTTCTACAGCTAGCTGTAAAACCAAGACCCTTTCATGTGTGATTTCTAAAATTGTAAACCCAAGACCCATTCATATGTGATTTCTAAGGCTGTAAAACTAAAATTCTTTCATGTGTAATATCTAAAGTGTAAGCCTATATAAAAGCATAGCTTCTCTTTGTTAGGTGACCTTGGTCATTGAGACAAATTGTCACCTGGCTCCCAGCCATAATAATAATAATAATCAACACTTTTTCCTTCCCAGTTCAGTGTTTAAGAGGTCTGTTTCTCACAGCCACTCCTGCTTCAATACAATTAACCATCACACAGAAAACAACACACAAACAAAGACACACACAGAGCACACTGGTCCCATTTTGCTTTGTATACAATTATTTACATAGGTGCAGCAAAAACTGATAACACATATGAACGTCATTGAAAATAACTTACTGAACAAACTGAGATGAGAAAGTTAACCTATGATGTGTAGAAATTTTTGCAAGGAATCTTGGCTGGATCTTAAAAGGACTATTATTTGAATCTTCTATCTCAAGACTATGGAAACATACTCAAGAATCTCAGTTCAGAAGGTCCTACAGAAATACAAATAAGTTTGAGGAAATTAATATCCTCCTCTTGATGTTTCTCAAAAAATCGAAGGCCCAAGTTCCACTAGCAACAGTTCTTTACAATTTATGAGGCTGAATCTTTACAATTTGGATACTAGGTAATTTTCTCAGGAAGGGCTTTGTAAGCGATGAGTCATATAACATAAAACTCTTGTTCTTCAGGACTCAGCTTGTTCCCAGACCAAACTGAGGGTCAAGCTGATTATTCTTGAGGCCCAGTAACAAGATAAGATGAACTGGGAAAGAAGGGAGCTTTTATTTCTATAACTGGTTACAGGGAGAAGGCCTGGAAAATATCACCAGAACAACTCAAAATTACAAAGTTATCCAGAGCTTATATACTTCCAACCTATATGTCTATTTGTAAGTGGGCATTCATCTAAAGACATACATGATTAACTTCTTTTAATCTGGAAGTAATGTCTGAGTCCTGAAGACCAGCCTCTGGAGCCTCAGTGAATTTACTTAATCTAAATGAGTCCAGGTGCTGGGATGATTTTTATCATGTCTCCTGTCAAATTATGGAGGCTTGAGGAGTTCCTTCAGACCCCAGTAAACTTTTTGTGGAGGCTTGGGGAACTTAATCAGATCCTCCGTCCCCCAACAATAAAACTTGTTTAATCCTAAATGGGTCCTGTTAAAAATTCCTTTGTTATTTTATCATGCTTTAAGGCCCAGGAAAGGCCTAGGCAAAACTCTTGCTGGGCTTTTGTTACATTCCAGCCTTTGTATAAGGACGCTGGCATTTTCAGCTTTTAATATTTAACCACTGAGTACTGAAACAGTTGTTATGCAGGCCTGCGTTAGTGAGACCTGGCCTGCTACAAACTCCTACGTGATAGAATGAGCTATATTCTCCATATGGCCTTCCAGTATTAACCTTGATTCCTTGTTCAAAATTGTTTGAACAACTATTTCCTGTTAAATAGGAAGAGAGATTCTTATTAAACATACTCAACTTCCCAAGAAAAGTACTGAAACCCCATAAAATAATTTTTCTTCTGATTACGAATACCAAGAAACCAGTAAAATGAAGATACTATTTAACAATCTCTATTTTAGCTTCAAAGTAAAGTCTACCAAGTTAAGGTTTAGACACAGCTAACGTATCTAAAGTATTTTCATATCTAACCAAATGTTGTATAGATGGGTTAATAATGACCCCTGTTTACTTTTTCCCAGTTTTGAGAGACTGTTAGGTCAAAAGACCACCAGAACCACACTCAAATTTGAACGCCTTTAACTGTTTTACATATAGATTAAATAAGCACGCCTACTAGAATGGATAAGAGAACTCCGAGGCTGTAAAAGATTTCAAGTCACTGCTACCCTTCAGAGCTCTATAATTTTACTGCTGAGCAATATCAGCTCTATATGTCAGCCTCCTCTCCAGTTCCCCTCTCCTTCAGGACTTCCTCTGGCCCCTGGTCTTTTTATTTGTTTTTAATTGCATTTTAGGTTTGCGGGTACATGTGAAGAACATGCAAGATTGTTGCATAGGTACACACATGGCAGTGTGATTTGCTGCCTTCCTCTCCATCACCTATATCTGCCATGTCTCCCCATGCTATCTCTCCCCAACTCCCCAACCCCTGCTGTCCCTCCCCTATTTCCCCTGGACAGACTCCAGTGTGTGATGCTCTCCTCCCTGTGTCCATGTGTTCTCATTGTTCAACACCCGCCTATGGGTGAGAACATGTGGTGTTTTCTGTTCTTGTGTCACTTTGCTGAGAATGATGGTTTCCAGGTTCATCCATGACCCTACAAAGGACACGGACTCATCGTTTTTGATGGTTGCATAGTATTCCATGGTGAATATGTGCCACATGTTCCCTGTCCAGTCTATCATCGATGGATATTTGTGTTGGTTCCAGGTCTTTGCTATTGTAAACAGTGCTGCAATGAACATTCATGTGCATGTGTCCTTAGAGTATAACGCTTTAAAATCCTTTGGATATATACCCAGTAATGGGATTGCTGGGTCAAATGGAATTTCTATTTCTATGTCCTAGAGGAATCACCACACTGTCTTCCACAGTGGTTGAACTAATTTGCACTCCCACCAACAGTGTAAAAGTGTTCCTATTTCTCCACACCCTCTCCAGCATCTGTTGTCTCCAGATTTTCTAATGATCGCCATTCTAACTGGTATGAGATGGTATCTCAGTGTAGTTTTGATTTGCATTTCTCTAATGACCAGTGACGACGAGCATTTTTTCATGTTTGTTGGCCTCATGTATGTCTTCTTTTGTAAAGTATCTGTTCATATCCTTTGCCCACTTTTGAATGGGCTTGTTTGTTTTTTTCTTGTAAATCCGTTTTAGTTCTTTGTAGATTGTGAATATCAGCCCTTTGTCAGATGGGTAGACTGCAAAAGTTTTTTTTTCCCATTCTGCTGGTTGCCAATTCACTCTAATGACTGTTTCTTTTCCTGTACAGAAGCTGTGGAGTTTGATTAGGTCCCATTTGTCTATTTTGTTTTTTGTTACCAATGCTTTTGGTGTTTTGGTCATGAAGTCCTTGCCTAGGCCTATGTCCTGAATCATTTTGCCTAGATTTTCTTCTAGGGTTTTCATGGTGTTAGGTCTTATGCTTAAGTCTTTAATCCAACTAGAGTTAATTTTAGTGTAAGGTGGCAGGAAGGGGTCCAGTTTCTGCTTTCTGCACATGGCTAGCCAGTTTTCCCAATACCATTTATTAAACAGGGAATCCTTTCCCCATTGCTTGTTTTTGTCAGGTTTGTCAAAGATCGGATGGTTGTAGATGTGTTGTGTTTCCTCCGAGGCCTCTGTTCTGTTCCATTGGTCTATATCTCTGTTTTGTTGCAAGTACCATGCTGTTTTGATTTCTGTAGCCTTGTAGTATAGTTTGAAGTCCAGCAATGTGATGCCTCCAACTTTGTTCTTTTTGCTTAGAATGGACTTGGCTATGTGGGCTCTCTTTTGGTTCCATATGAAGTTTAAGGTAGTTTTTTCCAGTTCTGTGAAGAAGGTCATTGGTAACTTGATGGGGATAGCATTGAATCTGTAAATTACTTTGGGCAGTATGGCCATTTTCAGGATATTGATGCTTCCTAACCACGAACATGGAATGTTTCTCTATCTGTTTGTGTCCTCTCTTATTTCATTGAGAAGTGGCTTGTAGTTCTCCTTCAAGAGGTACTTTACATTCTCTGTTAGTTGTATTCCTAGGTATGTTATTCTCTTTGTGAATGGCAGTTCATTCTTTATTTAGCTCTCTTTAAGTCTGTTATTGATGTATAGGAATGCTTGTGATTTTTGCACATTGATTTTGTATCCTGAGACTTCGCTGAAGTTGCTTATCTGTTTCAGGAGATTTGGAGCTGAGACAATGGGGTCTTCAAGATATACAATCATGTCATCTGCAAATAGAGACAGTTTGACTTCCTCCTTTCCTATTTCAATAACCTTTATTGCTTTTTCTTGCCTGATTGCTCTGGCTAGAACTTCCAGCACTATATTGAATAGGAGTGGTGAGAGAGGGCATCCTTGTCTAGTGCCAGATTTCGGTGGGAATGTTTCCAGTTTTTTCCCATTCAGTATGATATTGTCTGTTTGTCCTAAATAGCTTTTATTATTTTGAGATACATTCCATCAATACCTAGTTTATTGAGGGTTTTTAGCATAAAGCACTGTTGAATTTTGTCAAAGGCCTTCTCTGCATCAATTGAGATAAACATGTGGTTTTTGTCTTTGGTTCTGTTTATGTGGTGAATTACGTTTATAGACTTGCGTATATTGAACCAGCCTTGCATCCCTGGGATGAAGCCTGCTTGATCATGGTGGATAAGCTTTTTGATGTGCTGTGGCAATCAGTTTGCCAGTATTTTATTGAAGATTTTTGCATCTATGTTCATTATGGATATTGGCCTGAAGTTTTCTTTTCTTGCTGAGTCTCTGCTGGGTTTTGGTATCAGGATGATGTTGGTCTCACAAAATGATTTGGGAAGGATTCCTTCTTTTGGGATTACTTGAAATAGTTTCAGAAGGAATGGTACCAGCTCCTCTTTGTATGTCTGGTAGAATTCAGCTGTGAACCCATCTGGACCTGGGCTATTTTTTGGGTGGTAGGCTCTTAATTGCTGCCTCAACTTCAAACCTTGTTATTGGTCTACTCAGGGTTTCGACTTCTTCCTGGTTTAGTCTTACGAGGATGCCAGTGTCCAGGAATTTATCCATTTCTTCCAGTTTTACTAGTTTATGTGCATAGAGTTGTTTTTAATAATCTCTGATGTTGGTTTGAATTCCTGTGGAATCTGTGGTGATATCCCCTTTATCGTTTTTTATTGCATCTGTTTGATTATTCTCCCTTTTCCTTTTTATTAATCTGGCTAGTGGTCTTTCTATTTTGTTGATCTTCTCAAAAAACCAGCTCCTGAATTTATTGATTTTTTGAAGGGTGTTTTGTGTCTCTATCTCCTTCAGTTCTGCTCTGATATTAGTTATTTCTTGTCTTCTGCTAGGTTTTCAGTTTTTTTGATCTTGCTTCTCTAGCTCTTTCAATTTTGATGATAGGGTGTTGATTTTAGATCTCTCATTGCTTCTCATGTGGGCATATTATTGCTATGTATTTTCCTCTAGAGACTGCTTTAAATGTGTCCCAGAGATTCCGGTATGTTGTGTCTTTGTTCTCATTGGCTTCCAAGAACATCTTTATTTTTTTCTTCATTTCATTGTTTATTTAGCCAACATTCAAGAACCAGTTGTTCAGTTTCCATGAAGCTATGTGGTTCTGAGTTAGTCTCTGAATTCTGAGTTCTAACTTGAGTGCACTGTGATCTAAGAGGCTGTTTGTTATGATTTCTGTTCTTTTGCATTTGCTGAGGAGTGATTACTTCCAATTATTTGGTCAATTTTAGAGTAGGTGTGATGTAGTGCTGAGAAGAATGTATATTCTATGGATTTGGGGTGGAGAGCTCTGTAAATGTCTATTAGGTTTGCTTGGTCCAGGTCTGAGTTCAAGTCCTGGATATCCTTGTTAATTTTCTGTCTCCTTGATCTGTGTAATATTGACAATGGGGTGTTAAAGTCTCCCACTATTATTGTGTGGGAGTCTATGTCTCTTTTTAAGTCATTAAGAACTTGCCTTATGTATCTGGGTGCTCCTGTATTTGGTATGTTTATATTTAGGATAGTTAGCTCTTCTTGTTGCATTGATCCTTTTACCATTATGTAAGGTCCTTCTTTGTCTCTTTTGATCATTGTTGGTTTAAAGTCTATTTTAACCGAGATGAGAATTGCAACTCCTGCTTTTTTTTTGCTTTCCATTTGCTTGGTAAATCTTCCTCCATCTCTTTACTTTGAGCCTTTGTATATGCTTGCATGTGAGATGGGTTTCCTGGATACAGCACACTGATGGGTTTTGGCTTTTTATTCAATTTGCCAGTCTGTGTCTTTTGATTGGGGCATTTAGCCCATTTACATTTAGGGTTAATATTGTTATGTGTGAATTTGATCCTGCTAATTTGATGCTAACTGGCTGTTTTGCCCATTAGTTGTTGCAGTTTCTTCATTGTGTTGATGCTTTTTACTATTTGGAATGTTTTTGGAGTGGCTGGTACTGTTTGTTCCTTTCCATGTTTAGTGCCTCTTTCAGGAGCTCTTGTAAAGCAGGCCTCGTGGTGATGAAATCTCTGAGTACTTGCTTGTTTGCAAAGGCTTTTAATTTTCCTTCACTTATGAAGCTTAGTTTGGCTGAATATAAAATTTTGGGTTGAAAGTTCTTTTCTCTAAGGATGTTGAATATTGGCCCTCACTCTCTTCTGGCTTGTAGGGTTTCTGCTAAAAGATCCACTGTGAGTCTGATGGGCTTCCCTTTGTGGGTAACCTGACCTTTCTCTCTGGCTGCCCTTAGCATTTTCTTCTTCATTTCAATCCTGGTGAATCTGGCAATTATGTGCCTTGGGGCTGCTCTTCTTGAGGAATATGTTTGTGGTGTTCTCTGTATTCCCTGGACTTGAATATTGGCCTGCCTTGCTAGATTGGGGATGTTTTTCTGAATAATATCCTGAAGAATATTTTCCAGCTTGGATTCATTCTCTTCATTACATTCAGGTACACCTATTACACATAGATTCAGTCTTTTCACATAGTCCCATATTTCTTGGACAGTTTGTTCATTTCCTTTCACTCATTGTTCTCTAATCTTGCCTTCTCATTTTATTTCATTGAGTTGATCTTCTACCTCTGATATCCTTTCTTCTGCTTGGTCAATTCAGCTGTTGAAACTTGTGTATGCTTCGCTAAGTTTTCGTGTTGTGTTTTTCAGTTCCATCAATTCACTTATATTCCTAAGTTGTTTATTATCGTTAACATTTCGCCTAATCTTTTTTCAAGGTTCTTAGTTTCTTTGCATTGGGTTAGAACGTGTTCTTTTAGCTCACAATAGTTTCTAATCACCCACCTTCTGAAGCCTGATTCTGTCAATTCATCATACTCATTCTCCATCCAGCCTTGTTCCCTTGCTGGTGAGGAGCTGTGATCCCTTGTAGGAGGAGAGGCGTTCTGGTTTCAGGTGTTTTCATCCTTTTTGCCCTGGTTTCTTCCCATCTTTGTGGATTTATCCACCTGTCATCTTTGTAGTTGTTGACTTTCAGATTGGGTTTCTGAGTGGACGTCCAGTTTGTTGATGATGAAGTTCTTTCTTTCTGTTTCTTAGTTGTCCTTCTAACAGCCTGGCACCTCTGCTGCAGGACTGCTGAGGTCCACTCCAGGCCCTGTTTGCCTGGGGATCACCTGCAGTGGCCTCTGTGCCTTCACTGTGAGCTGCAATCCTGAGCTTCTCCTAATTAGCCATCTTGGACCCCTCCCCCTCTGGTCTTTTTGATTGATGGCCTCATGCCACTGTCTCTGGAAAGTCTCCTGCTATGACTGACACTTCTTTCTGTGCAAACTTATCAACATGCCATTCTATAAAAGCTCATTGTGATTTACTGAGAGGTTGTGATTTTTCCTTTTTTCTTGCTCGGTACCCAAATCCCCTAACTAACTGCATATATCATCAGAAAATAGAGCATTGAAAATAATTCCAATTATGTTTTGAAAATACATATATATCCCTCACTAATTGATTCAGTCTTAATGTAATAAATAGTGTCTCATTCTATCTTACTATAGATCTCTTTTTACATGAGATCATTTCATCTGATTCTGAACTTAAATGAGTCCTAGGATGCTTAACTCAGCTTGGATGTTTCTTCCCAAGAACCTGTCCTTTAAAGTATCAGTATACTTGGTACATTCCCTGGTGTTAAGAGACCATTCTTATTTGTCAAAGACAGATATTTTGCCTGGAGCTTAGAGCAGAGCCTCAAGACAAACCTCCAAGGAAAGAGTAAACCACTCCTTGGATGATACAACTAAATTGTAGCGATTAATTTCTCACAGTAAGGAATACTACCAAAATGGAAAAAAGTTTGTTTAAATACACACAAAAAATAATTCTGATGAATTTCATCATTATTTTCTTAATAAATAAAAGAAAGGCATACATTATTCATAACATACATCTGGAAAAACTGACAAACTTTAAAAAAAATTTTGAAAAAAGCCTATCAAAAGGCTTTTCTTCCATTAATATTTCAACACATTCCACTTCTTTTTATATCAGGCTTTATAAATCAAGGCCAATAAAATTTGCTTTTGTCAAAAATTTTATAATTGGCCATTGATGATTAGCTTTAATCTGTCACTATTTTAGCTATTTTGTTAAACATTATGGGGAAATATCATTTAACTGTAGGAGAAGACTTGCATTTTTTTTCTTGGAAAGCAAAATACATCCTTATACCTTGGATACACAGAACATCTAGCTGTTGTGATTTCTTCTAGCATGTTATCAATCAACCACACCAATTGTCACTTGTCCAATCTAGCTTACTTTTCTTTCCAAGAGAAACTAGGATGTATGTAACTGTATGACTATGTATAATGTATAATAACTGTGAAAATATATCATCAGATTAGCAAAGGCCATTACGACTAATCGTTTGATCATTTAATTCTATACATAAGCCTTTTCCACTTGTTTAATGCAGCAAAATAGGATGTACTCATTAACAGAACCAAAAATAATAGGACCTCTGGATATATGAAATTAAGAAGCAAAACCACAAGAATTAAAAATACGTTTGCTTATTAAAGATCCAGTGACATGGTTTGGCTCTGTGGCCACACTCAAATATGTCAAATTATAATTCCCAGTGTTAGGGAAGCAACATGGTAGGAAGAGATTAGATCATGGGGTGGATTTCCCCATTGTTATTTTCATAATAGTGAGTGAGTTCTCATGAGATCTGGTTGTTCTAAAGTGTGCAGTACTTCCTCCTTTTTTATCTTTCTCCTGTTGCCATGTGAAGGGGTGTTTGCTTCTCCCTTGCCCTTTCATCATGATTGCAAGTTTCCTGAGCCCTCTCCAGCCATGCCTTCTGTACAGCCTGCAGTATTTTGAGTCAATTAAACCTCTTTTCTTCATAAATTACCCAGTCACAGGTATTTCTTTATAGCAGTGTGAGAACAGACTAGTACAGAAAAATGTTATTAGAGAAGTGGGGCGCTGTTATGAAGATACATAGAAATGTGGAAATAACTTTGGAATGGTAATAACTTTGGTAACGGGCAAAGGTTAGAATAGTTTGGAGGAAGCAGAAGAAGGCAGGAAGATGAGGGAATATTTAGAACTTCCTAGAAACTTGTTGAATGGTTTTGACCAAAATGCTAATAATTATATGGACAGTAAAGCACAGGCTAAGGTGGTCCGAGATGGAAATAAGGAACTATTGTAACTGGAGCAAAGGTCACTCTTGCTATGCTTTAGCAAGGACACTGGTGGCCTTGTGCTCCTGCTCTAGAGATCTGTGGAACTGTGAACTTGAGAGACATGACTTAGAGTGTCTGGCAGAACAAATTTCTAAGCAGCAAAGCATTCAAGATATAGCCTCGCTGCTTCTGAAAGCCCTTGCTCATTAGCATAAACAAAGAAATGTCCTGCAACTAGAACTTATATTTAAAAGGGAAGCAGAGAATAAAAGTTTGAAAATTTTATAATCTGGCTATATAGTAAAAAAGAAAAACCCATTTTCTGGAGATGAATTCAAGTCTGCAGAAATTTGCATAAATAAAGAAGAGCTTAATGTTAATAGCCAAGACAATGGAAAAAATGTCTTCATTTCAAAGACCTTTGTGGCAGCCCCTTCCATCATAAGCCAGGAGGCCTAGAAGGAAGAAACTGTTTACTAGGCCAGCCCCACGGCCCTGCTGCTCTGTGCAGACTTGGGACATGGTGTGCTGTGTCCCTGCTGCTCCAGCTCCAGCCCTGGCTAAAAAGGGCTAAGGTACAGCTTGAGCCATTGCTTCAGATGGCAAAAGCCCCAAGCCTTGGCAGCTTCCACATGGTGTTGGGACTATCAGTGCACAGAAGGCAAGAGCTGAGGTTTGGGAGTCTCTGCCTGGATTTCAGAGAATCTATGGAAATACCTGGTTGTCCAGGCAGAAGTCTGCTGCAGGGACAAAGCCTTCATGGAGAACCTATAGGAGGACAGTGTGGAGAAGAAATGAGGAGTTGGAGCCCCCACACAGAATTGGCACTGCCTAGTGGTGCTGTGAGAAGAAGGCCACCATCACCCAGGCCCCAGAATAGTAGGTCCACTGACAGCCTTTACTGTGTGCCCGGAAAAGCCACAGGCACTCATCAACAATCTATGAAAGCCATCGTTTGGGCTCTACCCAAACAGAAAGCAGATTTGGAGACAGTCAGATGACTAGTATTTATGTAGCAGAATCTCATGGAGAAGAGAGATTCAAAGCTAGCTACAGAAATCAGTTGTTGGGTCTCCTTGAATATTTGGCTATAAATTCAACTGTACATGTGAGGAGAATAACTCCGTGATGACAGTGAAGGACGCACCAGTAAGCTGCCTACGCAAACTGAAAAGTATCTAAGATTAATTTCAATGAATTTAGAAGTTTATTTTGCCAACATTTAGGATCATGAACTGTGACAGAGCCTGAGGAGGATCTGAGAACATGTGACCAAAATGGTTAGGTTGCAGCTTGATTTTATACATTTTAGAGAGACAACAGTTATAGGCAAAGACACATATCAATACATGTAAGTTATACATTGGTTCAGACCAGGAAGTTGGGTCATCTTGAACTGGGGTGGGGTGCCCAGGAGCTTCCATTTCAGAGGTAGATTCAAAGATTTCCTGATTGGCAATTGATTGATGGGGTTAAGCTCTGTGTAGAGTTAAAATCAGCTCAAGGTAAGATAAAAGGGAGGGAATTGTGGAAAACAAGATTCTTGTCAAGAGGAAGCCTCCAGGTGGCAAGCTTCAGAGTCAATGTCTGTTTTTAAACGTGTGAGATCTGTGGAAAAAAAGCTAGTAAGGAAAGAAAATTCTCTACAAAATGCAAATTTTTCACACAAGAGAAAGTTTTGCAGGACCATTTAAAAATATGTCAAAGAAGGCTGGGTGCGGTGGCTCATGCCTGTAATCCCTGCACCCTGGGAGGCTGAGGTGAGCATATCATGAGGTCAAGAAATCAAGATCATCTTGGCCAACATGGTGAAACCCATCTCTACTAAAAATACAAAAATTAGGTTGGCGTGATGGAGTGCGCATGTAGTCCCAACTACTCAGGAGGCTGAGGCTGAATAATAGCTTGAACCCACGAGGCAGAGGGGTAAAATACTTGGATTTCCTTTTAGGGCATGTTATCCTCATGTGATGTTATACCAGAGTCAAGTTGGAATTGGTATCCTAGTGCCACAAAGAGTCTGTTCTGTTGGTCTTAGAATCTCTAATTTAATGTTAATATTTGTTAGTTGTGACTCAACTCTGCAGTGAGGAAAATAAAATAAAGCATGTTTGACCTCTCCTTCCCCATCAAGGCCTGAAAAATTTTTCACGTTTCTTTGTGTCCCCCCGTGAAGAGTTGGGTCAATTCAATAATTGTCAGGTTTATAATTTTAATTTTTTGTTATACTGATTACACAATTTTTGGAGTCCATAGATGATGGGAATAGTTGAAGATCAACCAGTGAAAGTGGAGAGATCTTATAATATACAGGAATTTTGGTGAGGAATCCAAAATAGTAAATTTTTATAAAAGGTCTAAATTAATCCTTGAATAAAAATTATAGTAGACTCACTCTTACAAAGCTTAGAGGGAAGCCATAGTCTTTTAAGCCATACTTTTAAAAGATTAAACATATCCCAAGTGATTTTATACTCAAAATCAAACACTCTTTGAAAGATACAATGAAATTCAACACCCAACAACATAAATTTTACTTTATCAGACTTTGAATCTCCTTTTCAATGTCTACTGTCATACAAGAAAAATACAAGCAAAACACTGCAAGAAATAAAACAATTCTAAATAAATGAACAAAATATTTGAAAACACACATCAAAGATAATATACATGGATGACAACTAAGTACAGAAAAGATTTCAAACACATTAATCTTTAGGGAAATGCAAGTTAGTCACAGTGCAGTTCAAACATATACTCACTAAAATGGCTAGTTAAAAAGTCTGTGAATAGGAAGTAAGGCATTACAATTGGCAAAATTAATTTTCTTGGACTAATATATATTTACTCATAGTTCAAAAAGCACTGTAGGTAAATATCCTTTGTGAAAATTACACGAGACCAGTAAATATATGCTACATTTCCAAACACAATACAGTGACAATTTGGCAAAATTCTGAGATTTCCAAATCACAATTAATATACATGACTTAGAAATACTCTGCTCTAGTTACTAAACTATATTAAGAAAAAGATATGTAAATAATGGAATGAAAAAATATGCAATAATTTTAGTTGAAGACATCATCGCTTAACTTGTAAACACAAAATAACTGCTAGTCTATGGACGGCATTACCTGAGTTCAGTTAATTGTCCAAAACCAATATGATAATAAAAGTAGCAAGTGTGAGAAAAAATAAGATAAAAAGACTATATTTAAGTGATTTTATTTCTTATTAAAAATGAAAATATCTGACAATATAGAAAATTATAATATGTTTTCATGGGGACAAATATTTTTTGAAAATTGTCCATTTGACCTCAAATTAGCTTTTAAATATAATAAAAATGCCACCACTTTTTTTTCTCTTTCAGGACCTAATGGCAGCATTATAAAGTTTATGTGGAAGGGAAAATGTATACATCACATAATGGCACATCAAGTCATGAGACTGAATATGTGTCATGTGATATACAAAATGGCATCACTCTGTTTCAGAGCTCTAAAAGGGAGTTGGGAACCCATTCCAAAAAGGATTGCCTGTGTGTCCTACAAACTTGCAAAAGATCTAGGAATTTGCCTTGAACCATTGAACTGGGTCAAACTGCAATGACTACAACATACTGCAAACAGTGGAATTTTGCCAGTACTGCAACCACCACTGAACAGCAGCAATCAATGAATTATGAACTCATGAACTAAGCTAGACATCTCGTCCAATGGTGATCCTTTCAAAACCACTGTTTCTCTTAAAAAAACTCTTCTCCCCTCTCTCTCTTAAGAATAGTTAGGCTTCTGGTTGAATCACTGTCTCCCAAATTGCAATTCCAAATACCACAATAAATGCCTTGTCTCATTGCAATATGATCTCCTGACTCTTCTTGGTTGATAAATGCCACAAAGAAGAGCAGTGAGGATAGAGGCTTCAGTTAATCTGATAATAACTGTCGGCTAAAGTAAGGGGAGCTATCAAATGAACTTGGATGAAGAAAACAGTAATGTGGAAGACAACCAGAAGTGTGCAGTCACAAAAGCCAAATTCAGAATATTTCTAAAAATCATAAGAAAACATTTTTTTTATTTCCATTTAATTTAGATGAGAAGTGCATGGCTAACTTGACAATGAACATCATTTTCTGTGAATTAAATAAAATTCATGATGAAACATATGTAGCAGGAAAGAGACTGTTGTGAATAAATGGTAGGAGAACATATGAAGAAAAGTGACAAAAAAAAAAATTAAAGTCCTGGCACGGAGGCTCATGCCTGTTATCCCAGCACTTTGAGAGGCCAAGCAGGTGAATTGGAGTTTGAGAACAGCCTGGCTGCTATGGCGAAACCCCGTCTTCTGCTAGAAATATAAAAATCAGCCAGGCAGAGCTGTGCCCCTGTAATCCCAGCCACTCTGGTGACTGAGGCAGGAAGATCATTTGAACCAAGGAGGCAGAGGTTGCAGTGAGTTGTGCCACCGCATTCCAGCCTGTGTGACAAAATAAGACTTGGTCTAAAAAGAAAGAAAAAAGCCATTGAAGTTTGCCTATATAAAAGTAGAAACAGGTATAGGGCCAATGGATATGGAAGCTGCTTTTTTTTTTTTTTTTTAATTGTAAGTACATTAGTTTGCTATAGAAGGTAGGCATTTTATTAGCTGGTGAGGATGATGATTCACTAAAGAAGACATAGATGTTTGTGAATATAGAGACACCCTGGGTTGGGTGTAAAAGAAAAAGATAAAACGCAATTATTAAAAGTGAAGATACTAAATGAACTGATGTGTTATTGTAATAGCCAACCACATTAGTCCAAAATCACTATAAAGGTTGACAAGAGTAGGGAGGAGGAATTAATCAGTCTAGAGGCAAACATTTAGTTAAAAGGCAGCTGGGGGGAGGAGAGGGATTGACTCAAATTCTTAAAATTGCCAATGAGTTCCAAAATAAACTATTATCTTTACTTTACTTCTCTGATTTCTTCTTCTACTCCATTTTCCTCATTCTATTTCTATCGCTTGAAACACTTTTCCCAAATATCGGCCCATCTTTGGTCTGTGCTCAAAGGTACTTTCTCTCTGAGTCTGGGTCACAAAATGAGACTTCGTCTGAAAAAAAAAAAAAAAAAAAAGTCATGGAAGTTTGCCTATATAAAAGTAGAAACAGGTATACATTCTATGGATTATAAAAGCTCCTTTTTCTATTGGAGGTACATTATTCTGATATAAAAGTTAAATATTTTATTATCTGGTGAGGATAATAGACTACACTACTTAAAATTTCAAACATGCATCTTCAACTACACATCCATCTTCCCTTGCCATATTTTACTTTTTTCTGTACAACAGCTATTTTCTAACAAATCCATTAATTTATTTTCATTGTTTAGTATCTTTCTGCACCCCTTTAGATTGTAAGCTTCGTGAGAAGATAACAGTAGCGGTAGTGCATAATTAGATGGTCTGAGTTTCAAATAAAGGAAGAAGAGTAATTTAGAAGTGCCAATGAGAAATGATTAAGACAAGCAGTCTATCTTCTGCCAAGAAACATGTGAAAAATGATCATAAATCTCAGAGGGAAAGAATGAGGGTTTATTCCATGGCATAATGATTTTCTACTGGGGGAAGCAGGTAAAGGAAACATTCTGAGAAGATGAAAATACAGAGGGGCTTAGGGGTCACTCCCAAAAGCATAGTGAAACTTTTGTTAGAATGTAGAGCCTTGGGGAAATGGTTTGGATTAAGTGCTATAAACATTGGTATGCCGATGAGGGTTACAGAGAGATAGATGACATCAAAGTATTAATTTTTGTTAAATTATAAAATAAATAGGTAGATGAAGAAGGACATCTTGAGTTTTGATGCTCTCATGAAGAAAGTCCAGCGGATGATTCAATATTTGCTTTTGAATGTTTAGTTCTGAGCGAAGTTAGTGACATTTGGAATAAATGTGCTTTCTTGTGAGATCAATTTAATGCTTAATATAGAAAGTTGTTTTTAAACAACTAGTAAAAGGAGAGCAATACTTCAGTAAATTGTCCTTTGTGGGACAATATCTGTAAACTAATTTCATAGTAAATTCATTATTTATTTACAATGTTTTATACTTACATGGATTGTTAATAGAATATGTTTTGTCATCTGTAAGATAAAACTATTTCTTAATTACCTTGAGGTTATATGTATTTTTTTTCAAATTTATTTTACTAAATGGCATGGTCTGTCAGACAAATAGAAATTATTGTCTCTCTCCTGAATGAAAGGATTTACCCTAAGTCAGAAATTAGTTCATGTAAAGGGAGAATGATATTTCTCTTTATTAGTGTAATTATATGTACTCTAAGGCATTACTATTGTTTTTTTAAAATTTTCGTTTTAATTTTTTGATACAGGGTCTCACTCTTTTGCTCAGGCCAGAGTGCAGTGGCATGACTATAGCCCACTGCAGCCTTCAATCCCTGGGCTCAAGAGATTCTCCTGCCTCAGCCTCCTGAGTAGCTAGGACTACAAGCACACACAAGCATGCACCATTGTGCCTAGATAATTTTTTTTAAGTGTTCTGTACAGAAAAGTTCTTACGATGCTGCCCAGCCTTGTCTTGGACTCCTGGTCTCAAGCAACCTTACTGCCTTGATGGCCCAAAGACTTGGGATTATAGGCCTGAGCCACCAAACCTAGCATATTAATATTGATAGGCTGAAAAACAGATATAAATTGAACAAAATTGTGGCTACCTTTTTATCATTATCTTTCAAATTGTTGTCAATTTATAGGCCATTTTTAGAAGAGATCCCAGTTGGGAGGCTTTTATTGTAATCTCTTTATAAAATATAAACTTTGTGTAAGATTTAAATTTGTTACAGATTTTATTTGATTTTTAAACTAATTATCAGTCTTCAGCAATATATAATTTTGGATAGTTCATAATGCAATTTTTTGGTTAATTTGTGAATATGAGTAGAAAAACTCTTTTGGATATATTTATTTTGAGAAAGTATATGTTATTTAAAGTCATATTTCTTAATATTAACTACACTCTGAAATAGGCTTGGTACTTAGAAATTGTACCCAATTCATTAAAGAAAAAATAAGTTATTCATTTGGAAAATGTATAGAATCAATGATGTTATATGAAATACTAATAATGTATATTTCTGTGTAAAAGGACACCTAATATGAGTTAAGATTATGATATAAATTTAATTGTTCTTATTGGTCAACTTATTTTATTTTATTATTATTTTTCATTTAGTTCTTTATTCTTTTATTTCTTTCTTTTTTTTATTGTACTTTTAAGTAGCAGAGTACATGTGCAGATCTTGCAGGATTGTTGCATATGTAAACACATGCCATGGAGGTTTGCTGTCTCCGTCCCCTGTCACATACATCAGGCATTTCTCCCAAGGTTATTCCACCCTAACCTCCCCACCTCCATGTTGTCCCTCCTTCTAAACTTCAAACTATACTACAAGGCTACAGTAATCAAAACAACATGGTACTGGTACCAAAACAGAGACATAGACCAATGGAGCAGAACATAGGCCTAGGGAGTAATGCCAAACATCTACAACCATCTGATCTTTGACAAACCTGACAAAAACAAACGATAGGGAAAAGATTCCCTGTTTAACAAATGATGTTGGGAAAACTGGCTAGCCACGTGCAGAAAGCTGAAACTGAGCCCCTTCCTTGCACCTTACACTAAAATTAACCCTAGATGACTAAAGATTTAAACATAAGACCTTACACCATAAAAACCCTAGAAGAAAACCTAGGCAAAACCATTCAGGACATAGGCATAGGCAAGGACTTCATGACTAAAACACCAAAAACAATGGCAACAAAGGCCAAAATATACAACTGGGATCTAATTAAACATAAGAGCTTCTGCACAGCAAAAGAAACAATCATCAGAGTGAACTGACAACCAACAGAATGGGAAAAAATTTTTGCAATCTGCCTATCTGACAAAGGGCTAATATCCAGAATCTACAAAGAACTAAAGCAGATTTATAAGAAAAAAACAAGCCCATTCAAAGGCGGGCAAATGATATGAACAGACACTTTCAAAAGGAGACATTATGAGGCCAACAAACATATGAAAAAATGCTCATCGTCACTGATCATTAGAGAAATGCAAATCAAAACCACATTGAGATACCATCTCACATCAGTTAGAATGGTGATCATTAAAAAATCTGGAGACAACAGATGCTGGAGAGGATGTAGAGAAATAGGAAGACTTACACTGTTGATGGGAGTGTAAACTACTTCAACCACTGTGGAAGACAGTGTGGCAATTCCTCAAGGACCTAGAAATAGAAATTCCATTTGACCCAGCAATCCCATTACTGGGTATATATCCAAATGATTATAAATTGTTCTATTATAAAGACACCTGCACACATATGTTCACTGCGGCACTGTTTACAATAGCGAAGACCTGGAACCAACCCAAATGCCCATTGATGATAGACTGGGCAAGGAAATTTGGCACATATACACGATGGAATACTATGCAGCCATAAAGAAGGATTAGTTCATGTCCTTTGTAGGGACATGGATGAATCTGGAAACCATCATTCTCAGCAAACAGACACAAGAACAGAAAACCAAACACTGAATGTTCTCACTCATAGGTGGGTGCTGAACAATGAGAACACATGGGCACAGGGAGGGGAATGTCACACACTGGGGTCCGTTGATCAACTTATTTTAATTCAGAATGTTAAAACTGATAAACACCAACTCTGCCTTGGAGGAGTAATTCCAAAATTCAAGTCCTTGGATTCTAAAACCCTTGTTAAATTCATTCAGATAATTCATCTTACTTGTCATTTATGGAGCTTGAACTTAAAATTTTCATATATTTTCTCTCCCATTCAGGGTATTAGCCAATGACAATTTTATGCCTAGTGTTTTAATGTGTTCAATAATATTTTCTCCCTAGGTCTATGCATAGAGATAGAAACAGGCCTGAAGACAACATCGGTTCTATTTCACCAGCTTCACATATCCTGCTTCTCACTCATAGTCTCCTTTATTAAGGCAAAATTAAATTGCAGTGCTTCTTCCTATAAGATGATGCCTCACATAAGTTTACAGGCTATATAAAATATTTTACTGTTGGCCAGACGTGGTGGCTTATGCCTGTAATCCCAGCACTTTGGGAGGCTGAGGTGGGCAGATCACTTGAAGTCAGGAGTTAGAGACCAGCCTGGTCAATATGGTGAAACCTGTCTCTACCAAAAATACAAAAATTCACAGGACATGATGGCAGGCGCCTGTACTCCCAACTGCTCAGGAGGCTGAGGCTGGAGAATCACTTGAACCAGGGAGGTGGAGGTTGCAGTGAGCTGAGATTGTGCCATTGTGCTCCAGCCTGGAGGACAAGAGCAAGACTTCATNAAAAAAAAAAAAAAAAAAAAAAAAAAAAAAAAAAAAAAAAAAAAAAAAAAAAAAAAAAAAAATCTACTGTTGCCCAACATGGAAAGGAAAGTAGCATACAATTAGAAAATGTATGTATAAGCCCAAAGATGAAAAAACAAAACAAAACAAAAAAAACATTAAAGCCTATCCTGTCCTTGAGATGTGGTTTCTCTGCCTACTGGTAAAATATGGACCAATCATTGTGTTTGTCCAAGCAAAAATTCAGATGACCTACCTTTTTTAAAATGGGTTTGGATGTAAAAGATGTTGGAATGCCTAAAATTGTTCATACCAACATTTCGCTTCCTAGAGAGAGAGGCTGGAGATATCTTACTAACTCAGGAGAACAGGAGTACATCTTAAAGTTCAAAGGTGGGTTGTAATTTTATTTATTTATTTATTTCTTACTTAATCTCAATGGAAGACTATAGCTAGGGCTGACTTGGGTGTGCAGAATTTTTTAAAGCTGAACGATTAGCTCTATCTTAAACAGAATAGCTAACCAAAAAACAAACCCAGAGTGCAAAGACGTCAATAAATACTTAAATCTTAATGCTCAGACATGGAGAAACACTTATAAATATCAAGACTATCTAGGAAAACATGACTTTACCAAATGAACTAAATAAGGCATCTAGGAACCAATTTTGGAGAGACAGAAATATGTAACCTTTCAGACAGTAAACTCAAAATAGCTGTTTTGAGAAAAATCAGTGAAATGCAAGATAACATAGAGAAGGAATTCAGGATTCTATCAGATAAATTGACTGAAGCTTGAAATAGTTAAAAAGAATCAAGCAGAAATACTGGAATTGAAAAATTGGCATACTGAAGAATGTATCAGTCTCTTAATAGCAGAATGGATCAAACAGAAGAAAGACTTACTGAGCTTGCAGACATGATATTTGAAAATATACACACAGAAAAAACAAATGAAAAAATAAAAAACAATAAAGCACACCTAGAGAATCTAGAAAATAGCCTCAAAAGGGCAAATCTAAGAGTTATTGGCCTTAAAGGGAATGTGGGGAGATGGGGATAGAAAACTTTTTCAAAGGGATAATAACAGAAAGCTTATCAAGCTTAGGCAAAGATGTCAATATTTAAGTAAGTACAAAAAAGTAATTGAACATCAAGCAGATTTAACCCAAAGAGGACTATCTCAAGTCAATTAATAATCAAATTTTCAAAGGTCAAGGATAAAGAATGAATTATAAATGAAGCTACAGAATATAAACAAATAACATACAATGGAGCGTCATTAAAACTGGCAGCAGACTTTTCAGTGGAAACATTGTATTCCTGAAACCAAGGGTTCCATCTAGGCCCTGCTGCTTACTACATGGAAAGCCAGTTGCTGAGATGACAGTGTTGCCAAGGAAGAATGCTTTAATTGGGTGCTGCAGTTGAGGAAATGGCTGCTCAGTCTCAAATCCATCACCAGAATAAAACTAGGGGTTTATATAACAGGGAAGAAATGTAAAACTGTGTCAGAAAACCAGAGCTAGGCTGAGGCCAAAATGCAATTATGATGAATGAGAGGTGTAGCATTTGGTGAGTTTCAGTACTTTGATACTTTTTTAAGAGGGATGAAGGTCCTTTCCTGAGACAGAAATGCAGATAAAACAAATACAAGTTTCAAGCTTTAACAGCAGAAGGGTCAATTTCTTTGTGTATCTAAAAGAACAGTCTATGGGGCTATTGGGTCGGCTTCAGCTACAGGCCAGGAAAGAGTGACATGACATATTTAAAGTGCTGAAGGAATAAAGATTTTACCCTAGAGTAATATATTTGGTGAATATATCCTTCAAACATGAAGAAAAATAAAGATTCCAGACCTGTCCTACAAGAAATGCTAATAGAAATTCTTCACTCTGAAAGAAAAGGATGTTTTAAGCAAGAAGAAAACATCTGAAGGTATAAAACTCACTGATAATATTAAGTACACACGAAAACATAGAATACTTTTACTCTGTAATTGTGGCGTGTAAACTACTCATATCTTACATAGAAAGACTAAAAGATGAACCAATCAAAAATAATAACTACAACAAATTTTAAAGACATAGTCAGTACAAGATAATGATAGAAATAACAAAAAGTTAAAAAGTGAGGAGACAACATTAAACTGTAAAGTTCTTATTAGTTTTCTCTTTGCTTGTATGTTAGTTTATTTGTTTAAGGAAGTAAGGTTAAGCTTTTATCAGTGAAACATAAGGAATTATAAAATATTATTTTCAAGCCTCATGGTAACCTCAAATAAAAACAATGTGACAGAAACAGAACTAATAAAAAGTAATAAATTAAAAAACACCACCAGAGACAATCATCTTCAAAAGGAAAACAGAAAAGAAGGAAGAGATGGCTTAGAACACTGAGAAAACAGATAACAAAATGGTAAGAATAAGTTCTTACTTAACAATAATTATGTTGAATGCAAATAAACTAAACTCTCTAATCAAAAGACATAGAGTGATTGAAAGAGAAAAGGTTCTCAACATCATGGATCATCAGATAATTAGAATTAAATACTAAGGAATCATCTTGCTCCAGTTAAAATGGCTTTCATCCCACCGTATAAGGTGGCTCGTGCCTGTAATCCTAGCACTATGGGAGGCCGAGGTGGGTGGGTCAAGAGGACAGGAGATAGAGAGCATCCTGGCCAACATGGAGAAACCCCATCTCTACTAAAATACAAAAAATTAGCTGGGCGTGATGGTGCACACCTGTAGTCTCAGCTACTTGGGAGGCTGAGGCAGGGAACCATTTGAACCCCGGAGGCAGAGGTTGTGTAACTGGGTTTTTTCTTGAGTGCTGGTGAGGCACAGCTTCCCCAAGAGAATGCTGTGGGTTCTTGGCCTCCAACCTATTAAAGAATAAGCAGTGGGGCCACTGCAGGTGCACTGTATGCTCGTAAAAGTAAATATCGGACCCAAGAAGTGTTGCAGAAAGGTGATTTTATTTAGGTAGAGAAAAGAGAAGAAAGACTTCCACGAAGAACATGGAAGGGGACTCCAGAGGTGAAATTCCAGAGGTGAAAAGGAGCTCCCACCATGTGGGAGGGGATTCTAGAGAGCTGGAAATGCGGCATAGGTGAAGGAGCAGGGAAGTTTATTCTGGGAGAAATTCCTACCTTCCCCAGTTCCTCTGGCCAATGAAAGGAGTTGCTTAGAACTTCTTCTGGGGTGATTGACTCTTAGTTTCTTCCCGCGCAGGGGAAATTCAAACATAAACTGTTAAAACTCGCGTATGGAGAGAGATGGGAGGGAGACATGGGGCTGGGAAATTCTTGCCCTTAAAACTACTCCCCCTCATGGACCCAGAAAGAGAACACATTCCCTCAGTTGCAGTGAGCCTAGATTGCAGCCACTTAGCACTGCAGCCTGGCGACAGAGCAAGATTCGTCTCAAATAAATAAATAAATAAATAAATAAATAAATAAATAAATAAAAATAAATAAATTGCTTTCATCCAAAAGTCAGGCAATAACAAATGCTGAATTGGGTGTGGAGAAAAGGAAGTTCTTAGACACTATTCTTCAGAATGTGAATCAGTACAGCCGCTATGGAGAACAATTTGGAGTTTCCTCAACAAACTAAAAGTAGACTTCCCATATGATCCAGAAATCCCACTGCTAGGTGCATGTCCAAAAGAAAGAAAATTGGTATATCAAAGAGATATCTGCACTCTCATATTTATTGCAGCACTGTTCTCAATAAGCAAGATTTGGTAGTAACCTAAGTGTTCATCAACAGATGAATGGAAAGAAAATATGCTGCGTATATACAATAGAGCACTATTCAGCAATAGTTAAAAAAAAAAAAAAGAAATCCTGTCATTTGCAATAACATGGATGAAATTGGAGGTCATTATATTAAGTGAAATAAACCAGGCACTGAAAGACAAACTTTCCATGTTCTTATTTGTGGAATCTGTGACTTAAAACAAGTGAACTCCTGGAGATGGCAGAATGATGGTTACCAGGGGATGAGAACGGTAGTGGGTAGATCTGGGGAAATAGAGATACTTAATGTGTAAAAAACAGTAGTTAGAAAAAATGAATAGGATCAAGTATTTGATGGCACAAATGGTGTGTGTAGTCAATGTTAATGTAATTGTATGTTTTAAAATAACTAAAAGCTAATGCTTGGATTGTTTGTAACACAGCATATATGCTTGAGGTGATGAATACCTCATTTATCCTTATGTGATTTGTACACTTTGTATGCCTATGTCAAAATATCTCAGTTTTGATATTAAGTATATCATATGCATAAGCATATACACCTGCTGTGTACCCACAGAAATTAACAATTAAAAATTTAGTATAAATTGTAAAAGTATATCTAGAATACATATCACAAATAAATAAAAATCAACTTCAAATTGATTAGAACTTTAATAATGGAAATAAAACTTCAAGTATCTAAGTAGAAAATCTGGTTAATATTGAGGAAGGCAAATAGTATTTCAAATCACTAAACAGAATATATAAAAATTTATTTATGTTTCAGTCAAGATGTCTTTTCATAAAAAGGCACCCTAAGGAAATTAACAAAGAATAAGCTACAAACTAGAAGACACTTGCAGTTTTTAAAAGCAAGAAAAAATTGTTAAAAATATATATAGAATTTTTATCAATTTAATAAGAAAATTGGAAATAATAGAAAAGTGGAAAGACATCGGGGCAAAGAGCTTTAACAAAAATTTTCCACAAGAAAGAATCCTGTGAAGGTCAACACATATTTGAAGATATTTCTAATCTGGCTAACAGTAAGGGACATGCAAGCCAATATAATTATTGAAAAGGGATTTGTATTAGTTTCCCATGATAGCTATTTTTAAAATTACCATTAACTTAGTAACTTAAACAATATATGTTTACCATGTTAAGGTTATAGGATTCAGAAGCATCACAGGTTCCACAGTGCTAAATTAAAGTGTTGTCTGGATGTATTTCTTAGTGACATTTCTAATAAACAGTACATTTTCTTTTCTTTTGCAGCTCTTACAGATTACCTGTAGTCCTTGGCCCATGGCTCTCTTCCATCTTTGAAGGCAGAAATGTCCATTGAGTCTTTCTTACATCACATCACATCACTTTGACAATTCCCCTGCATCTTTCTTCCATATTAAAAGGGCCCATATGATTACATTGGATTGCAGTTAATTGTAGAATTCTTTTTATTTCAAGATCAACTGATTAGCCACCTCAATCACATCCGACAACCTATGTCTCTCCCTGCTTCCACTGTTTTATAACATATTCATATTTTCTGAAAATGTGAATATGGATAACTTTAGGGTTCTATTGTTCTGCTTATCACAGCAGTTAATACCAAATACTGGAGAATATGTAAGGCCACAGTCTTTCTTATTCACCGCTGGCAGAGTGTAAAGTAACAAAACCATTTTATTAGAATTGCAAGAATATTGTGATAACAATAACCTCATTATCTTAATCAGCTAACAAACAAGTTTATTTCTTATTCAAAAATATAACTACTATAATTCTGAGAAAGAGTTTGTAAAGAAGTATACTTGAAAAACAGTGGCTGATTAACTGTACTCCAAGTTTTATATCTGCAATAATACTAAGGGTGACTTACAACAGCAGCTCACGAGAGCAAAAACCCGAAATGAAAACACCAATCAAAGAATATTGTATCTCAGCCAAGTAAGTAAAATGTGATGTATTCACACAATGAATATTATATCTCAGCCAAAAAGAATGAACTATGTAACTGTTAAGGCAAAACCAAGTTCTTGGAAAAGTCACTTGATTCACACTATGTCAGATTAAATCTTACAATGGAAAAAAAGCCACACACAAATTCATTTGAAGAGAAATGCATATATGCATATTTATAACAAATTGAGAGTAAATAGTTCATATCATATGTTGTAAGATAAAATATAAGTATCGCTTTTGCTTGGATGCCTTTCAGAAATCACCCCCAGTTAACTTAGGTTTCCATATTGCCCTTACTTACATCTTTTATTACACTTCTCTCACTGTATTATATGTTTTTCATGTGTTTTTTTCCTATCTAGACAGGGAGTACCTGAAGGGATCTAACTTATCTTATGCTTCTTTTATTCTTAGCTTCCAGACAAACATTTTCTGAAAAAGGTCTGGGAGTAAGTATTTATATTGTGCTCGCCACATATGGTGTCTCTTGCAACTACTCAACCTCAGCATTGTAGCACGTAAGCAGCTTAGACAATAGATAAAATAATTGGCTAGGGGTGTGTTCAAATACAACCATACTAACAAAAACAAGCCAAGGGAAGTATTCCATCTAAAGCTGGAGTTTGCCCAACAACTGTAATAGAACAATGCCCTATAACGTGACACAAAAGCATGTTGCTGAATTAAGGTGAAAGTTTCACATATAATTAATAGGCATTAGCTCATATTGATACATTTGAAACATTTTAACAAAAATGTGAACACCAGCAAGTTAGAAAGAAAATGAGACTTCTGTCATTATCTAAATTGTACAAACTCATTATCTTAGCCTAGATTGACCTAAAGATTATTTAACACATGTATATGTGAATGTGTATCATTCTACATCATCATGTGTTCAAAGGTAGTTATCTATTGATAGTGTAGCATTGTATAGGCATGCATGATAAACTGCCCAAAACACATTCTGCTCTATTCTCTAATGCTAATTTTATATAAACTGTTACATTGTACATGTGTTTAATAATGAATTTATTTTTAATTTGTGATGGTCTACATATTTTGTTTTGTTGTCATTTTGTGTTTGCCTAGTTTTCTCTACCTAATGGTGATTATAATTATTTTTCCTGGTTTATTTGATTTAATATTTAGTAAATCAGTAAAATCTATGACAATACCTTAATCATCTCTAAAATGTCTTAGCAAACTTAATAGAAAAATAATATAGAAAAATAATTCATAATTAAAAGGAGCCAATAAAACTGTGAATTATATCCTTAAGTATCCTCAAAAGAGGAATAAATGTGTTTGAAATGATACTGAAAACTCTTCATCAGGTTATTTGTGGTAACTTCCAGGTAATGGCTTTTCATTTTTGTTTATGCCTGTAGTTTAAAATTACATTGTAAATTGATGAATACATGTATATTATATAAAACAGGACACTCTTACTCTCATTTTTTAATTCTAATTTTCTCTATTCTAATGTCGAGTATTTTATTACATTTTTAAGGTCCAAACACAACCCATTAAATTGATTATGTGATCAAAAAGTTAAATGTAGTACATGGTTTGAAAATCACAGAGTTAGAACATAAAATGATAGAAAGTTAAAGGTGAAAAGACTTTTTCACATGCAACCTTTTACAAATTTTAGTTGCATTCCTTGTATTTACATTTTTAAAATGAAGATATTAAGACTTAAAGTCTTGACTTCATTCATAAAATACTAGGGTTAATAAGAAAATTACACTCTATTCTACCTGTTTTGAAGACAGTCTTTTATCTGGCATCTAACGGAATTCATTATAGTAGTTTCAATTATTTATCATGCTGTTCTTTTTATAAGGCTTTGTCAATTTTCCAAGTTGTCAGTACTGCTTATATTTGAGAATTGTTTTAAATAATATACTGATACTACTATGAGCCAATTCATTAAAAATAAATATTGATTTTTATAAATAACTAGTTATATGCAGCACGTAAGTTTGTGAAAATGAAAATTCATTCTTGTGAATTGATAGCATCAGTTGATTTATTTAGATTTATCTAGATCAAGCTAGTTGGATCTTTTATAGAACAGAGGAAGTGTTACAACTTTATGACTTATTTCCCCAAATCAAATACAGAGTGTGCTGCTGTGGAGAAAAATTAATTTTCTTTTTCTTTTTTTTTTTTTTTTTTTTGTAGCTGTGCAGTTGAGAAATGGTTTTCCAGTAAGAAAGGCTTATTTTTATGACTTGTTCTTATTTTTGTTGTTCTTTCTTCTGTGTCTAGCACAGTGCCTGAAATATGTTTGACATGATGAAAATATTTATTGGGTGAAACAATGAATGAATATTTTAAAAGCATTATGAAAAATGTTGTGTACAAAAAAAAAAATATGCCGTATCCAAGATAATCCTGACTTAATCACATTTCTTATATACTTGAACAACTGATAACTTTTAAATAACTGTCAGCTTTCATAAACACTTAAACTCCAAGGGGAGGTCGCATAATTAAGTACCAAAGACTGACACACCCAAGAATGATAATCTATACTTAAAAAAAATTTAATTAAATGTGTATGATTTTAAAATGTTAAAAAGATTAAATGTCTGCAAAGTGAGATGCCACCACAAATACATTAGAATGACCTAAAATAAAAATACTGATGATATCAATCGCTAGTGGGAATGTGGAGCAACAGAAATTCTCCTTCATTGCTAGTGGTAATGTGAAATGGTACAGCCACTTTGGAAGACAGTTTAGCAGCTTCTCACAATACTATACAGTTTTTTACCTCATGATCCAGCAATCACACTCCTAGGTATTCACTCAAATCAGTTGAAATCATATGTCCACACAAAANTTTCGCTCTTGTTGCCCAGTCTGGCATGCAATGGCAGTATCCGGGCTCACTGGAACCTTGCCTTCCGGGTTTAAGCAATTCTCCTGACTCAGCCTCATGGGTATCTGGTATTAAAAGCATGAGCCACCATGCCTGGCTAATTTTTTTGTAGTTTTAGTAGAGACAGGGTTTCTCCATGTTTGTCAGGCTGGTCTCGATCTCCCAACCTCAGATGATCCACACACCTCTGCCTCCCAAAGTACCAGAATTAGTGGTGTGAGCTACTGCGCCAGCCTGCAACCTTTACATAAGTGTTTATAAAAATTTATTCATAGTAGCCAAAATTAGAAACCACCATGATGTTCCCAATGGCTGAATGGAGAAACCAACCATGATGCATCTATACAATGCAATTTTGTTCAGTGACACAATGAAATCACCTTTCAAGTCATAACAAGACAGAGAAACTTTAAATGTGAATCACTAAGTGAAAGGAGCCAATCTCAAGAGCCTATGTGTGCTTTGATTTCAAATGTATGACGAACAGGAAAAGGCAAAACTAAATAAAATGAGCAGTGGTTGTCACTAGATGGGTTGGAGAGAAGAGGAACAAACAGGTAGAATACAAGGGATTTTTAGGGAAGTTAATGTGTGATACTCTAATGGTAGATACATGACATTATGCATTTGGTAACACTCAGAGAACTATGCAACACAAACAGCAATGATGTAGGTATGGAGTCAGTTAGTAATAATGTATCAATATTCATTTATCATTTGTAACTAATGATCAGTGCACATACAAGATTTTGCCAATAGGAGGAAGTGAAGGTGGAGGAAAGGGAGGATATGGGAAGAAACTTTCTCTACATCCCGCTCTGTTTTCCTGTAAACCTAAATCTACTTTGAAAAGCAAAGATTATTAATTCTCAAAAATCAGAATTAAAACAATTGGTTCACACTTGTAATTCCAGCACTTTGGAAGGCTGAGGTAGGAGGATTGCTTGAAGGCAAGAGTTCAAGACCAACCTGGCCAACAAAGTGAGATCCTATCTCTACCAGAGATTTAAAAATATATTATCCAGGCATGGTGGCTCATGCCTGTTGTCCCAGCTATTGGGAAGGCTCAGGTCAAAGGACTGCTTGAGCCCAGGAGGTTGAGGCTGCACTGACTTATGATTATGCCATTGCATTCCAACCTGAGTGACAGAGTGAAACCCCATCCCCCACAAAAAAGTAAATGTATGGTTTATTCTCATTTTGTTTCATTGTGAACTGGTAAATATTTCTTCATATCTAACTGTTTAAGCCTTCTGCGATATCTTAATAAAACTATCACTTAATTATTTAATTACCTGTAAGGCAATTTATTCTACCAAAAATAAAAATCTGATATTTAGGATTTCTAGAAGTGGCTTCTCCGGTAGATCACTTTAATGGCACCAGTCAATGGCCTCCATAGAGTCATACCTTTGCTCTTTCACTTTGTTGTCTTCTATATCACTTACCCTAAGCTCTGCCTTGTTACTTACTTTATCTAACATGATAGAGTAAACATAACATAAGCATTATTTCTGTCACTGCAAAGATTTCAAGGGCTGGCTTATCTGAAACAACACAGAACAGAGACAAGTAAATTAAATAAGCAGCAGGCCACTGGCCTAAGGTTGTCTCCATACTTTGAATTCTTAGGTAACAAATAACCACCTAGCTTAGTATCAAAATAAACTAAAACCTATCTTATGCAAGTATAATTTTATAATAGCTGGGTTTTAGTCAATCACAAACAGCCAAGCTTCAGCCAATCACAGACATCTAACTGATCAGATCAAGCCCAAATAAGGTAAATGACTCATTATAAAATGCCAAAATAAGGCTGTAGCCAATCAGATGATTTCCCTAGTTCAGTGTTCAACCTTTTAAGGCTCACTGTTCATGCTGCCCATCACATCTCTCTGAACTTCCAGTTCAGAGTGATGCCTGCTTCATGAATTCTTTGATCAAATAGATTCTGTTAAATTTAATTTGCCTAAGGGTTTTACTTTACCACAGCTGATTGAAATCTATTCTACCTCAGCCAGAACTCAACAAACTCTTGACTGAACAAAACCATATAAGCAAATCCAGCCAAGGTCTCCAAAGCCTGGACCAGGTTAGTAGAAACCACACAATAACGCTTCATAAAAAACAACACCAGCACATCAGTGGCTTACAACAATAGGTATTTACCTTTGTTCATGAATCTATGCATGAGCTGTGTGGTTTCTACTAAGCATCATGAGCAAAAGTAAATACTCACTTTTGTAAGCCACTGAGGTGTTGGTTTTGTTTGTTATAAAGTATTATTGTTTCAGAGAATAAATGTAGCTTCTGTTGAAAATAAGTACTGTTTTTGTTTATTACTAGAGCCGAATCACCGATTAAGACCTTAGAAAATTTCTAAGAGATGGGATAAATGCAACTATTTTTAGACCAATTATATATTTGAAGCCCAAAGGAAATGTAACATCTAAGTGCCTGTCAGAAATTAATGATTTCTTTAGGGCAACAGAAGAGCCTAATTATTCACACATTTAAAAAGGAGACAAAAGAACAATAATTAATTTATGTACCCTCAAAGAGAAGGTGGTAAATACCTATATAATTCATTTTAAAAGAGGTATTACAAAACATATAATATTACATCATCAACCTAAATAACAGACACTGAGAGAGACTCTCAAAAAATATATTTTTATTTCAGAATGAGTATTGCAATGAGAACACACATGAGCGTAGTCAGAAAAGTAAAGGAAGACAAATGTTTTAAAAGGAAAAATAAGGAAGATTACACAAATTGCTATGAAACAATAATCCTTGACTATGGGGATCAATAAGATGACATCAGCCTAAGGCTGAAAAGGCAGTTGCTGAGCAGATGTTTTTGCAGGATCTTTGTTGATAGTTCTTGTCAGGCGTAGGTGCATGAGAACTCTACCTTCATGGCCTGTTGCATTTATTTTGCCAAGGTCTGACATAATGACTCTTGACTCTGACAAGCTTCACACTTTTCTCTTTTGATCAGAATCTTTCTCTAAAATCATTTCTGATCAACCATCTGTGGTTAGCTTTTGATTATTTCTTGCTGCCAAAATAAACCTATCCTTGGTTACTGGCCTGGTCCCATATGAGAGGAAAGTGATTGGTGACTAAATTCAGTATCAAAACCCTTTTAACAATATTTCGGCAATGAAAGAAATTTGGAGAGTGATATGATTTGTCTGTGTCCCCACCCAAATCTCATCTTGAATTGTAGTCCCATAATTCTCACATGTCCTGGGAGGTACCAGGTGGGAGGTAATTGAATTATGGGAGTGGGGCTTTCCTGTGCTATTCTCATGATAGTAAATAAGTCTCATGAGATCTGATGGTTTTATAATGGAGAGTTCCCCTGCACAAGCTCTTTTGTCTGCTGCCATGTAAGACTTGATTTGCTCCTCATTTGCCTTCTGCCATAATTGTGAGGCCTCCCCAGCCATGTAGAACCATGAGTAATTTAAAGTTCTATTTTTTTTTAAATAAATTACTCAGTCTCAGGTATGTGTTTATTAGCAGCATGAGAACAGACTAATACAGTAAATTGGTACTGGTAAAGTGGGATGCTGCTTTAAAGACACCTAAAAATGTGAAAGTGACTTTGGAACTGGGTAAAAGGCAGAGGTTGGAACAGTTGAAGAGCTCAAAAGAAGACAGGAAATTGTGGTAAAATTTCTAATTTCCTAGAGACTTGTTGAATGGTTTTGTCCAAAATGCTGATAGTAATATGGCAATAAAGTCTAATCTGAGGTGGTCTCAGATGGAGAGCAGGAGTTTGTTGGGAACCGAGGCAAAGATGACTCTTGTTGTTTTAGCAAGCAGATGGGCAACATTTTGCTCCTGCTCTAGGGAACTGATGGAACTTTGTGCTTGAGAGAGATGATTTAGGGTATCTGGAGAAAAAACTTTCTAAGTAGCAGAGCATTCAAGATATGATGTGGGTCCTGTTAAAAGCATTCAGTTTTATGTATTCACAAAGATATGGCTTCGAATTTGAAATTATGTTTAAAAGGGAAACACAGCATAAAATTTGGAAAATTTGCAGCCTGACCATGGGATGGAAAAGAAAAACCTATTTTCTTAGGAGAAACTGAAGCTGGCTGCAGAAATTTGCATAAGTAACAAGGATCCAAAAGTTAATCTCCAAGACAATGGAGAAAATGTCTCCAGGGCATGTCACAGGTCTTCACGGCAGCCTCTCCTATCACAGGCCAGGAGATTAAGGAGGAAAAAATGGTCTCATGGTCTGGGCCCAGGGCTTTGCTGCTTTGTGCAGTTTCAGGACTGGATGTCCTGTGTCCCAGCCATGGCTAATAGAGGCCAACATATGGCTCAGACTGCTGCTGCAGAATGTGCAAGCTCAAAGCCTTCATAGCTTCCACATGGTGTTGGGCCTGTGACTGCACAGAAATCAGAATTGAGGTTTGGGAACCTACACCTAGATTTCAGAGAATGTACAGAGATGCCTGTATGCCCAGGCAAAATTCTACTACAGTGGCTGTGACCTCATGGAGAAGGGAACTGTAGCACAGAAGGGAAATATAGGGTTGGAGCTCCCACACAGAGTCCCCACTGGGGCACTGCCTAGTGGAGCCATAAGAAGAGGACCACTGTCCTTCAGACCCCAGAATGGTAGGTCCACTAATAGCTTGCACTGTGCACCTGTAAAAGCTGCAGACACACAACACCAGCCCATTAAAGCAGCCAGAATAGAGGCTGTTTATCCTGTAAAGCCACAGAGGCAGAGCTGCCCAAGACCACGGGAACCCAACTTTTGCATCAGCATGACCTGGATGTGAGACATGGAGTCAAAAATGATCATTTTGGAGCTTTATTATTTAACTGCCCTGATAGATTTTGGACTTGCATAGGGCCTGTAGACTCTTCATTTTCGCCAATTTCTGTCATTTGGAATGACTGATTTATCCAATCCGTGTAATCCATTGCATCTAGGGAGTCACTAACTTGCTTTTGATTTTACTGGCTCATAGGTGGAAGGGACTTGCCTTGTCTCGGATGAAATTTTGGACTGTCGACTTTTCAGTTCATGCTGAAATGAGTTAAGACAGTGGGAGACTGTTGGGAATGCATGATTGGTTTTGAAATATGAAGACATGAGATTTGGGAGAGGCCAGGAGCAGAATTATATGATTTGGCAGTGTCTCCACCCAAATCTCATCTTGAATTGTAGCTCCTATAAATCCCATGTGCCATGGGAGGGACTCAGTAGGAAGTAATTGAATCATAGGGGCGGGTCTTTCCCATGCTGTTCTTGTGATAGTGAATAAATCTCAGAAGATCTGATGATTTTAACATAGAGAGTACTCCTACAAAAGCTCTTTTGCTTGCTATTATGTAGGACGTGATTTTGCTTCTCATTCATCTTCAGCCATGATTGTGTGACTTCCTCAGCTGTGTGGGACTGTGGGTCAATTAAACTTCCATCATTTATAAACTACCCAGTCTTGGGTATGACTTTATAAGCAGGGTGAGAACAGACTAAAATCTACCTGAAATCCATCACTGCTGTCTGTAGACAGTGACTAGAATCTCAAAGTGTTGGACCAGCAGTATTCTGTTAGGGGATATATTTCTGGAAAAATTTGACAATTAAGGTAACCAACTAAATAAGTCAAATTATCAAGGGAAATTAGGTAGGATATGTTGTAAACCTGTGGTTTGTTTTATTTTGTGCAGTTTAGATAACCATTTTATTATTTGGTATCCCAGAACTAGATTAAATTAAAGCAAAAGTGTTATAAAAAATGACCACTAGTATAATTTGAATAAAATGTTGTATTAAGCATGCTGTGAAAGTTATGCACTAGACATACTAAAAACCTAAAGGATCTCTTCGATCATGTAAAGATCTAGGTTTGACGTGATATCAAATTTTGTCATTACCCACAGCAGTTTGATTATAACGTTTTATCTATACCATTATTCTGCCAAGTTAAAAATAAAGAGTACCCATAAGCAAGGCAAACTTAAGAGAAACAGGTATCCTACTATGATGCATTGTTTTGTTCTCTTGTCTTGGGAAATGTTATCCACAGCATGAACTGATCAATGTCTTGTTCTGGTTTCCAGTTTGAATTTCTTTAGGGATTAGTACTGGGCAGTTTTGTGAACTTTCTGTAGGCTACACATCATGCATGAGGCTTGTCCATTGAAATTTATGCTTAGCTGTCTAGCTCCAGCTTATAGCGCTTTAAAAAAGAGCAGTTCCCATTTTTAGTAATTCCATAGGAAAAAATTGATTGGAGGGAGCTACAAGAATTAATGTTCTAGTCCAGTTTGTAGGGAGAGACTAATAACTTGAAAGCTGTGCACAAGGCTGCAATCTGATAAGAGATATATTATAGTTTTTTTCTTTAAAAATGTATTCTTTTTCCCCACAGCAAACCTGAGTTCTAACAAAGATGATCAGACTAAGACTAATTAGTTTACATAATTAGTTTTGCCAAATTTGACCTAATAATTTACATAAGTTTAGCAAGACCAGTGATTGGCCACATAGTAATCTGAGATTAAACATTTCAAAACCTCCCAAGGCTAGAAGGCCAAGCCATGGCAGTCTTCTGGCTTTCTCTGTAGTATCTATAAACATTTTAAATATGACATCCCAGTCAATCTTGGCTCATACAATTAATGTTTTCCATTGTATTCTGCTATGAAGAAATCAGATTCTTGTTGAACTTATGCCAAGAACCATATTAACATAAAAATAAAATTACTCATCAATTGTTTCTGAATTTTAGAGGGATCAACTAGGAAGGAAAAAATAAATGTTTTCATTTTTGTTCACAAAATTATACTTTATTATACTGATGCAAACTATAGATTGCTTAAAAAAGAATGCTTCTTTAAATTTGGAAACAAAATATTTAAGGAAAGAACAAATAATGTTTCAGAAAATAGTCATAAAAATGTTATGTTATTAGTTATTTAATCTCATGTAACTGAAATGGAAGAGTTCCCTGATTCTCTTTGCAGGACATGCAACAGGGGTGTGGCTCACTTGTTTGGTCATCCTGCAGCTCAAACCCCTAATGGAAGCATGCAGATGGGGTGGCGCAGAGGCCAGGGTGAGTGCCTCGTCCTCGTCCTTGCAGTAGTGTCTAGGAGTGGGTGCCTGCAAACCCAGCGTTAAAAAGCTCTTTCAGCTTAGCTGTCTGCAGATGGCTTGAGTGTTAATCAGCTCAGTGGTCCCTCTGCCTTACCACAAGGGTAGAGGGCCAGTGTGACAGCCTTCTGTATCCTGAGCTCTTGCCCAGTGTCCTAGAAGAATCAGATCACACACTGGCTCTAAAGAAGAGTGCATGGTTTTATTGAGTGGTGGATGTGGCTCTCAGCAAGATGAATGGGGAGCCAGAAGAGGGGATGGAGTGGGAAGGAAGGTTATCTTCCTGTGGAGTCAGGCCACCCAGTGGCTGAACTCTTTCCAACCCCTCCAGCGAAACTTCCCCCAGGATCTGGATAACCCTCCTCTCTCTTTCTCTGCTGTGTCATTCCACCACCATTGGTCTGCTGCTCTGCTCTGGATCTTGAGGTTCATGGTTTATATGGGGGCAGGATGGGGGCAATATTTCCGGCACAAAAACAGAAATACCTGTTCTCATTTAGGACTGCGGCTATCGAGGCTTGAGGCAGGTCCTTTGCTGGTGAACCCCCCTCTTCTACTCAGCATTTGCGACTTCTGTCTGTATCATACTTAATTCTCCTTCTGCTAGATCTCAGAAGTCACATGAATTCATCAGTTTCTTAATTAGGTTTCTACATATTTTTATTCATCCCATGATCTTAAAGTTATCAGAAATCCATATTCAAAAGTACTTGTTAGAGTCTTTTCCATGAAGCTGATTGAAGATGCATATAGATAAAAATTAAAATAATAACTGTGGCTGACAAGAATTTAGAATATACATAGTTTAAAATGTTATGTGAGTATATCATAGTGAAAAATTGACATGGAAATGTATTTATTTCTATTGCATGAAGCATTTTAATATAACAACCAGAATCATGACCGACAGCATCACACCATGACCTCAGACTTTTATAAATTTCGCATACTCTTCAGACCATTCATAGCCATAACACATCCATACAAATATAACATTATATTAAAAATAATAAAGTATTACTATTTGATAATTCATTATCAAATAATAAAATGATGTGAGATCATTTTATTATTCAACAATATTTCCTATACAATATAATACATCAAAGAAACTTATCTAGTTTAGCATCTCTACATGATGACAGATACATTCTTTGATGCTCTCCTGGCACATCTGGAAAATGCTAAATTAAATCTGAGGTCAAAAAGACTTAATTTAAAACTTTTATACTGAGAAAGCTTGCCAAGGTTGTCAAATGGTTTAAAACATTTAATTAAAACAGAATAACATGTCATTGTAAAATAATTGTCATTCAATTAACAAAGGGACAAAAGATTTCAAAAGCAAATACTCTGATTTACATAGACGTAAAAACGTAATGCTTTAAGGGCTCAGTTTTCCTAAGTAATTAAAGACCTTCATTTAAGAAAAATGAGACACAGGAAATTATTTTGTTAAGATGTATTCTTTTTTCTAGGACAAACTTTTTAAAAAGGAATAAATAGCAATGTGATTGATTTTTAATGTTAAGCCCATTTAGAGAATCTGAAAATCAAAGCTGATATGGTACTTGAATTTAATTAGATACTACAAAAGTCTAAACCCAAGGTTGAGTGTAAATAATATTTTATAGAAAATGTAAACAAGAGAATCAGTACCTTGAGCAGGAGAATATATGGCTCTCAGAAAAATAAAAGCACATGGAATTTCCTGATCACACAGAATAATTTAGACACATCAAAAACAGCCAAGAGTACAAAATCAAGGTATACTGATTGCTATTCTCAGCTTTCCAGGCAAACATTTTCAGCATCAGGTTAACAATAGCAGTCAGAATTTCCCCAGGAAATAAGAAGGAAGAGCTAAAGGCAGTAATACATGGCCTGCAATTCACGTGGAGTGACATACAGCACAAGTTGAAATTCTGAGATATGAATGTGAAAAATTTGAAAAGAAAAATTATTTTGAGAAATAAAAATATTACTATTTTTAACCTAAAATTTGAGAAATTGCATGAAACCTGTCAAAATAAAAAAGCCTCCAGTTCAGAAGATGGTTAAAAAATGTATTTTAAAAAGTTCATAATTAAAAAATCAAAACCTTTTGCAATTTATTTTTATTTTTATCAAGAACATATAAATAGTTAAAGACTTGTTGCTTTAAACACAGATTAGATTTGGTTTTGCATCAGTGAATTTATTCTTAATTTTTAGAAAATGTTATGTATAATTAGCTTATAGTTTTTAATTTTAGCCAACTTCATTGTATAATGACTCTTCCTTTCATAAGAGTCATCTTTTATAAACCTTTTACAATTTGCTCAAACATTTTAAAACTTGCTTAAGCATTCAGTTTTGTCCCACATTATCTTCGGTTTCATATCAGAACAATCAATTGTTATTCATTCTACGTTAGAACAAAAATTTACTTTCCTTTTTTCCTTATCATTTTGACCATACAAGATCCTTTCTTAAATAAAATTATTTTATAAACTTTCTTGCCAAAAACATATAATACACATACTGATCAATTTCTTTGCATCTCTGTTCTACTCATTGGTTTCTGTCTTGTTTTCATTTTCTTTTTAAATCCGTGTTTTGAAATAACCTTCAGATAATCTTAAATATGACAAAATTTTCATTTTAAAAAATTCTTTTTAAAATTATTCTATCTCACAAAAAACACATCTTTCTTATACACTTTGAAGATAGAATTACACAAATTAAGCAAAATGTTTACCTTTTACTAACTAATTCTTCGTGCAAAACCTAGGAACTAAGCAATTTTGTTCTGCTTGCCATACACCAACATCTTATGAATATATATTTTATAATTTAGAGAAACATGTATTATCTCTTAAAACAATCTTTCAATATAGAATAGGGCACATTTATTAACAAACCCAAATATGAACTACCTTCTTATAAAATTCAAAAGTAAATAAAATTGAACCTATCTTACATAATTAATGTTTTTATATTTCATAATCTTGTTTGAAAATGATCCAGAGGTTTAATGAGTATCTATCATTTAGTTTACCATAACATGTCTTTAAGACTTCAAATTACAGGACAAAGTTAATTTATAAATGTTGATCTTATTTATACTTACCTAATTTATTTTTAACATTTCTACCCAGATCACTTGCGAAAACTGAGACCAAGCTGTCATCTCAAATTACCTTTCTTTCAACCATATTTACAGTATTTGATCATCACATATTCACCTAAGAACCTTAAAGTTGAATAAATGGGTATTTTTCCAATTAGTTAAATGATATAGCTCTTAAAAATTAATTAAACCATATTAAACTAGTTTTTTTCATTAAAAAATTACACAAAGACCATGTTTTTTTGCAGATTGAATTTATAGTTTCATGACTATAAAACATCTAGCAGAGAAAAAAATAACAGTCTGATGATTAAGCAAAGGCAAAAATGTAAGCAGACAATTTTGAAGATATTTCTAGTTTTATGTAACCAACAATTTTTAACATCAGTTTATCTACCAAAGATTTACCCAAGTCATGTGAACTTAAAAACCAAAATTCGTTGATTTAAGAACATATTTTTTCTAGTTAATTAAATAGAGCTCTATGTAAATTAAATAGAGCTCTATGTAAATTAAATATTATATACACATCTTATTTACACACAAAGACATAAAAACATACAGATGAACAATAACAGAAAACTCTTAATTTTCATTTGACCTTGAGAGTTAACTTTATGGAGGCTGTAGGTAGACTCCATATTTGGGTAAAATGGTTTTCATAGCAGTTTGATATGGAAGAGAAGTATAGGGAAGGGAAGGGCATGGTCCCTTTAAATGATATGGAAGGGGAGAAGGGCATGGTCTCTAGCTAGGATGCCACACCCCCTCCCCACTTCCCCCCTAGCCTGTGCCCACAGACCTAGTTGAGGACAGGCATTTTTGCTTTCCTGCCCAAATGTTGCATTTTCCAAGACCCCTCTGCCTGCCATGCCCCTCCTCCTGTGCCTATAAAAACCCCAAGAAACTTGCAGGCAGACACACAGGCAGCCGGACACCAGAGGAGCACATCAGCAGAGGAACATACAGGTGGTTGGATGTGGAGAGGAGCTCATCAGCAGGCACCCGCACACCAGCAGGCCACAGACCAGCAGAACAACACAAAGTTTGGCCAGGGCAGTTGGAGGAGAGCTTGGGCTGCTGAATAACCAAACTCCAGGGGAAACCCATCTCCTCTCTGTCTAACCATCTGCTGAGAACTGCTTCCACTCAATAAAACCTTGCACTCATTCTTTAAGACCATGGTGATTCGATTCTTCCCTTACCCCAAGGCAAGAACCCCAGGATACAGAATACCCTCTCCTTTCAATAAGACAGGAGTCTAACACAGGCAAACTATGGAGGGCTAAACTAAAAAAGCACCATGTAACACATGCCCATTGGGGCTTCAGCTGTAAACATTCACCCCTAGACCCTGCTGTGTTGTCAGAACCCTACAGCCTGCCCTTCTGCATGCTCCCTAGAGGTTTGAGCAGCGGGTACTGAAGAAGTGAGTCACACCCCTATCGCAGGCCCTGAAGGGGGACAAGGGAACTTTTCCATTTCTGTTTGATTTTTAAAAAGCCTTCTTTTACCCTTTTTTATAGTTTTAAGTGATTTTATGGGTTGGTTCCTCAGATGTTTACATTTTCACTAGGACTCATTGGAAAAACAAACCTTCCAGTGACCATGAATTTAGTAATAATTTATCTTGGTTTTGTTTGCTGGTCTGGTTGTTTGATTCATCAGTGCAGGTGGGGAACACACTTTAGAAATAATTTCAAAGGATTATTTGAAGTGTTCTTGGCTTTTTTTTTTTTTTTTTCCCTTGGCAGACAAAGGAAATATATGTATGGCAGACAAGGAAATTTCTAGGCTGAATAGAGACACCTTTTATTTATACCTCTGAACTCAAGAGATTTGCAAGGCATGAGTGGTTAATAAGCAAACTTGTTTGATCTGAAACTCTAATTTTTGTAAGCACTTATCAGGTTCTTTTCTTTTAGACTATCAACCTTTCAATTTATGTCATAATGACAATTGCAGCAGTGACTAGAAGAAAAGTCGGAATTTCAAAATAGCTAGAGGAATGAAATAGAAAGTTTAGAAACCTTTACATGTTACAACATTCTGACTTTTAAATATGTAGTTCCATTCTTATCATAAAAGCATGCTTAGGGAGTTCAAATATTTCCCATAATTATGGCCACAAATTATCCTTCATGTAATTTGCCTATCAGTTTAAAAATACGTGTGAGAATGTGCCTTAAACTTTGAATGCACAGCTGGTTGGCATTCCAGAGATTTTGCCATACCTTAGAATTTTGTGAATCCCATTTTATATCTTATTAATGTGTTCAGGAAAAAAAGAATAAACAAACGAAAAACACACAGAAAAATACCTATAAACCCTGTCAGGAATATCAACCGTTTGGACTGGTGTTTTGTTTTACAGAGTGCCAGTCACAGGATACTTTTTTTTTTTTTTTTTAATACTTGGTGAATGCATTTGCCCTCGTTTTTCATCCTGTGACATAGGTTTTCTTGTATTACAGATATTTTCTTGAGACTGGCAGATGCCCTAGTGATATGGACAGGAGGCAGGGAAATACTGGGTAGAAGAGGGTGGTCCCTGGAAAGGGCCATACATGAAAGCCCGGACCCGCGGCACAAAGTGAGAACATGCATTCCTGTATTTTTCCAGAATATTGCCTTCTCTAAAACCACGCTGGCCCACACTTCCCCTCATCTTGTACTCAGAAAAATTCCAGGCCCCACCGGCAGAGTGGCAGAACAGCAAAGAAAAGAAGAGAAGCAGCAGCTGGATGTTGGAGAGGAGCAGCTTGACTTCAGAGGGACAGTTTGACAGTGGGAGTTTGGAGAAAAGTTCAGCCACGATGGCCAAACTCCAGTGGAAGACCGCCTTCTCACTTTATCCCCTTCTCAGCTTCTCATATTGCTGAAAGGCAGTTTCCTCAGCAATAAAATTCTCTGCATTTATAACCTTCAATTCCTTTGTATGACATGATCCTTCCTGGACACGGCAAGAGCACTGATACAGAGGACTGTCACACTGAGTTGTTAAACACGTAAGCCATTCGTGGATGGCAAAACTGAAAAAGCACACTGTAACACAGGCACTGTGGGGCTCTGGGGTTCATGGATATCACCTGTGAGGTTTATTGCCGAGGTAAAATGAGGAAACTGAGGCAAGTATAACAAAATGAGAAGCTAATTTATTCAGTTCCCCGGGAAGTTTCTGTGGTCCAGGAAGGGGCCAAAGAAGTTGCCCCAGCTGTTCAGGGCTGTGAGGTTTTATGGAGAGGAAGGGCAATTGATTGGCTATTGGGAAAACAAAGTGAAGGCAATTTTATTGGCTGTTGAGAAGCAGGAAATACATGGAGCTAGTTGCCATTGGTAGGCGGGCAGGACCTTGGGTAAGTGGGCCTTGATTGGCTATTGGGGAAACAAAGTGAAGGCAATTCTATTGGCTGTTGAGAAGCAGGAAGTACATGGAGCTAGTTGCCATTGGTAGGCAGGCGGGACCTTGGGTAAGTGGGCCAGCCTGGGGCGTGTGGGGCAAACTGCTTCCCGGCAGGGTTTGGTGGGGCTTTTTAAAAATTTTTCTGCAGGATTTTTTGACAGCGGGCTGGGGGTTGGATGCATACTTTAGTGCTGAGTGTGGGCTTGGATATGGCATGCAGAGGCGGGTGCGGTGTGGCGAGGCCAGATAACGAGCTTGGTTGATTATGTAGTTATCAGGCATGGAGAGTGACGGATGTGTCCTGATGGATGTGTCCATTTGACTCCCGGTGAGGCAACCAGCCTTACATCACCCTACTGCCACAGAGCTTCATGGAGCTCTATTCCTGCCAGGGCTCAAAAGCACTCGTCCCGGCAGCTACACCCACTCACCTGCATGCTCCTCCTCCCGAGAGGAGTTGAGAGCTGTGGGCTAAGTAAATGAGCCACCAGCTTCATAAGATCCATGAAAAGCTCAGGGGAATTATCTCATTTCACTAGGGATAATCTTGCCGCTATATGACATTTATCTTACCACAGGGACTTTCTTCAGTGACAAGATTTTCTCCTAGATGGTGGTGATGAATGCCTTAGTAGCTTTTAGTTAGCCATACCATGCCTGCTGTTTAGAATGTTACTTTTTTTTGCTCTTGGAAGATGTTCAGAAACAAGCAGGAAAACATAAAAGAGCTAAAGCATTTGCAGATGCCTGTAACCAAACCTAAATGAAAACAAAATAACAGTATTGACAAAAATGTTAAGCTGGGTATGGAGACAAGGCAAAATATTAAACAACGTAAGCAAAAAAAGAAAAGAAAGGAAAAAGTATTCACCAGAAAAGACATACCTCACAGACAGAATCTAAGTTGTGTATAAACTACTCTCCAAGAAGATGCTGTTCTCATACAAGAAAGGGCTTGCCAGGAAAGACACAAGCCCTTTACAGTCCAGAGAAGTTTGCCAGGACCTTTATTAAAGGTGGCCCTACATCTCAAATAAAATCAAAATAATTTTTAGAACTCCAAAAGGGGATTGACCAGGGCAGAAAAGGTGACTCACAGGAGCAAAGGACACAAAGGGCTAAGTCAGTACCATGCTCTAGCCCATGGGCTGATGATCATCTGATGTAAGTGTGCTTCCATCCTACTTCTTGACATCAGATGATTTTGACCTAAATAACAGACAGAGAGAGGATCTCCAATTGAAATATATTTATTGAGAATGAGTATTGCAATGGGAATATGCATGGGCATATTCAGGGAGGTAAGGGAAGACAAGGGTCTCTAAAAGAAGAATGAGGCCAGGTGCGGTGGCTCCTGCCTGTAATCCCAGCACTTTAAGAGGTCGAGGTGGGTGGACCCCAATGTCAGGAGAGTGAGGCCATCCTGGCTAACATGGTGAAATGCTGTCTCTACTAAAAATACAAAAAAAATTAGCCGGGTATGGTAGTATGCATCTGCAGTCCCAGCTACTCAGGAGCCTGAGGCAGGAGAATCACTTGAACCCAGGAGACGGAGGCTGTAGTGAGCTGAGACAGCACCACTGCACTCCAGCCTGGACAACAGAGTGAGGCTCCCTCTAAAAAATGACAAACAAACAAACAAACAAAAAGCAACAATGAAGATGATCACAAAACTTGTTTTGAAACAATTATCTTTGACAAGAATTAATAAAGTTGGTTGCATCAGTTGAGGGTTGGACAGGCAATTTCTGGGTGGATGTTCTCACATTAAGATTTTTGTGTAAGGTTGAGGTGGCCTTTATGCAAGGCTATGTTTCTTGCAGTCTTTTTTGATCCTTCTTGTAACCTGGCATAGGTGCATGAGAACCCACCCTTTATGACCTCCTGACTCCATTTTGCCAGGGCCTGACAAAAGTGCCTCCATTTTATTTCTGATAATTTTCAAAATATTATATATGTTATCAACTAAATTTTGTCCCACCAAATTTCATATGTTGAAGCCCCACCACCCTATGTGACTGCATTAGGACATAAAGCCTATTGGAAGTGGTAATGGTTAAATGAGTTCATTATGGGAAGACCCTTATAAGAAGAAGTATCACCAGAGCATTCTTTCTCTACCATGTAAAGAAACAGTGTGAAGGTCTGTCTGCAAGCCTGGAAGAGACCCCTCACCAGGAACTGAATCAACACCATGATCCAGAACTTCTTGGCTTCTAGAAATGTGAGAAATCCATCTTTCTTGTTTAACCTACTCAGTCTATGGTATTCTGTTGTGACAACCAAAACAGTCTAATAAAGTACACAAATATATGAGGTACAGTAGCTCATACCTGTAATCACTGTTACTCAGAAGGCTGAGGTGGGACTATTGCCTGAGGCCACGAGTTTGAGACTACAGTGAGTTGTGATCATGCTACTTCACTCTAGCCTGGGTGACAGAGTGAGATCCTGTCCCAAAAA
>NW_016107591.1:1554630-1557024 GCF_001604975.1 Cebus imitator | reverse complement strand
AGTTCCTAGATACTTCCATATATTTTTTGCTTGTTTTTAATGTCATGTTTTTGTTTTTAACTTTGCTGTTCTTTTTCATTGCAATCATTCTGTTTACTGCCACAATGTCCCTTGAGCAATTGGGTTTATTTTCTTCTCCCAGTGCCCTCTCAACTCTCTATGATCATCATTTGTCAATCTGACAGCAACTCCTCACAATCCTGTTCTTTGACTTCTTTCCTTTCAGGCTGAAATATAAATTCCTTCTCAAGATCTTGGGTCATGCTAGAATAAAGAATTTAGTGAGCTTACTTGTACAGGCTCTGAGAAATATTCTAATAAATGATACACACATAGAAGGTTTCTGGTTTATGAAGTATTATATTTATTTTTTGTTTGTTTTTGTTATTCTAATTTGAGAAAATTGGTGCCTTTCACAGCGTGCTGTGTGGTAATTTCATGTATCACATATTATACTTTATTTATTTACCCTGTTGTTGAACATTAGGCATGTTTCCTAATTTGGGCAGTTATGAATATGCTTGCTATAAACATTTTTGTATGTAGAGGATTTTTTAACAGTATTTATTTATCTTAAATAAATATCTAGAAGTCTAATTGCCAAACATTTTTTAAATCGGTTCTACTGTTTGGGTGTCTTCACATCATTTTTTACATTTTAGAGTCACTTGTTCTAGCCTTTATATTTTTAGTTGAATTTATTTGGCTTTATTTTCACTTGATATAGAATTCTAGGTTAGCACTTTTTTTCACCTTTCACACTTTAAACATTTCATTAAGTGAAGAAGGTTCTAAAAGTCTCAATAATAATTCCTGTGTTACAGGCATGATGACAAGAAGCATAATCCTCACCATAAATTTCAAAGCCCTAGCAATGAGACTAAAAGTGTCGATATGCATTGAGGTCCTAAACTGTCTCTGCCCTGTGAACCTCAGGAAAAATTGGTAATATCTTGGAAAACAATGTTTCTGTTAAGGCTTAAAGTAAAATAACTTGACTGAATAGGAAAGTGCTTAACACCACATTATTCACATTTCATGTTTTTGGTACCTTCCAATCTATATTTCATTAATGTAGCTGGTTCACAGGGAAACAGAGAAAAAGGAAAAGTTTGTTTGGATGCAATCCTAATTGTTCAACTAAACCTCAGTTGATGAAACCAGAGGAAAGCAAAGGAGAACAGAAACTTAGTTAGAAAACTGTAGCTTTGTAACACTCCAGGTGTAATTCACAGAACAGGGGCTGTAAAAATCAACATCCAGTCCATCACTTTATATTATAATGAGGGAAATAAACCTCTCATGGGAAATAGGTCAGAAAATCAAGAAGTTTCATGCCTGGTGTTTTGAAATGATCCCATAGACCTAATCCAACACAACAAATTAAATATAAATTAACATCATATTCCCCTGATCAAAGTCTACAGTAGAATCTACAATAGAGTGATAAACCATAATTTAGTTATTTAAAATGCATGGAAAAGAAATCATAAAAACGTTGAGGAAAAACAAACTTGCATTAGTAGATTTGACAAAGTAAATTAAAATATTTCTCTTAGTATTTACTCCACCTAAAATCATGATTACATAATATTATCCAATATTTAATGAATATATGACATTCTACCCAGACTTATTTTCCTTCAGCATTATTTACCTCACAGTTAAAAATATCTAAATCCTAAACTCAATATATTTACATGTTTTTTGTAGCATGTCAAGTATTTTAATAGGTATATATCATATGTATACCTGTTCATATGATATATATATAGATTATATATAGATACATATACACATATATTAAATAAAGAGAATGCCTTTTCCACATGTATTTTCTTTAAATATCAATTGACCATAAATATGTGGATTTATTTCTGGGGACTGTATACTGTTTCATTAGTCTGTATTTCTGTTCTTATGCCAAGATTATGTGGCTTTGATTATAATAGCTCTGTGGTATAATAGTTTGAAATAAAATAATGTGGCACTTCAGCTTTTTTGTTGTTCTTGTTGTGCAAAAATATTTTGGATATTTTGGGTCTTTTGTGGATTAATATGAATATTAGGACTGCATTTTGTATTTGTGTTGAAAAGTGCCATAGGAATTTTATTGAGAATTACACTGAATATGTAGTTTCCTTTGGATAGTATACACATTTTTATAATATTGTTTCTTCTGATCCGTGAGTATAAATTTTGTTTGTTTATTCTGCAATTTCTTTAATGAAATGTTTTATAGTTTTTAGCATATAGATCTTTCTTCTTTGGTTAAATTTATCACTAAGTATTTTATTTTGCTGATTTTATTATAAATAAGGTTGTATTTTAATTTTTTTTTTTTTTTTTTTTTTTTTTTTTTTTTTTTTTTTTTTTTTTTTTTTTTTTTTTTTT
>NW_016107591.1:1543300-1554507 GCF_001604975.1 Cebus imitator | reverse complement strand
AGTAGAGATGGGGTTTCACCTTATTGGCTGGGATGGTCTCAATCTCTTGACCTTGTGATCTGCCCTCCTTGGCCTCCCAATGTGCTGGAATTACAGGCATGAGCTACCATGCCTAGCCTGTATTTTAAATTTTTAATAGTTTCTTATTAGTACATAGAGGAGCTACTAATTTTTGTATGTTTATTTTGCATAATGCAACTTTACTGAATTTGTTATTTGCAAATAGAGATAATTTTATTTCTTCCTAACCTATTTGGAAGATTTAAATTTGTTTAACCTACTTGCATAGCTAAAACTTTTAGTACTATGTCAATTACAAGTAGTGAGAGTGGGTACCTTTGCCTTTTGTTCTGATCTTAGAAAAAGAGGTTTCAACTTTTTCACTATTGAGTACAATGTTAAATATAGGCTTGTGATATATAATGTTTATTATGTTGGGGTCCATTTCTTTTGTACCTAAATTGTTGAGTTTTTAATCATGAGAGAATGGTGAAATTTGTCAAATATTGTGTTTTCATCTATTAAAGTGAATATATGATTTTTATTTTATATTCTATTATTATGATGTATTATATTAATTGATTTATGGCAAATCACCCTTGACACTCAGGGATAATCCTCCCTTGATTATGATGTGTTATTCTTTTAATGTGCCATTGAATATAATTCGTTAGTATCTTGTTAAGGATTTTTGTACCTGTGTTTATATTGGCCTCTAACCTATTTTTTCTTGTAGTGTCTTTGTCTAGCTTTGATATCATGGTAATTCTCACCTTTTAAACAGAGTTTGAATGTGTTTCTTGTTTACTGTTTTGGAAGAATTTCAGAAGGCTTTAACATTTTCTTAAATAATTGGTTTGTGGTGATTCACCAATAAAGCCATTAGGTACTGGGCTTTTTGATTAGTGATTTAATCTTCTTTCTCATTATTAGTAATTTGTTTTGGCTGTGTCCCCATCCAAATCTCAACTTGAATTGTATCTCCCAGAATTCCCACACGTAGTTGGAGGGACCCGGGGGAGGTAATTGAATCATGACGGCCAGTCTCTCCCATGATATTCTTGTGATAGTAAATAAGTTTCATGAGATCTAGTGAGTTCATCAGGGGTTTCTGCTTTTGCTTCTTCCTAATTTTTCTCTTGCCACCACCATGTAAGAAGTGCCTTTTGCTTCCCATCATGATTCTGAGCTCTCTCCAGCCATGTGAAACTGTAAGTCCAATTAAACCTTTCTTTGTTCCTGCTTTCAGCTTCTTTATCAGCAGTGTGAAAACAAACTAATGCAATTGGTCTGTTCAGGTTTCTATTTCTTCATGATTTAGTCTTGGTACAGTATATGTGTTTAAATTGTTTTTTTTAATTTTTCCTAGGTTATCCTACTTGTTGGCATATAATTGTTCATTATTGCTCCTAATCTCTTATCTTTCTGCGAAATCGATTGTAATGTTTCCTCCTTCATCTATAACTATATTAATTTGAGACTTCTCTCTTTTTTCTTAGTCAGTCTAGCTAAAGATTTGTTAATTTTATGTTCTAAGAAATCAAATATCACTTTTATTAATATCTTCTATTGTTTGTTTTTCTAGCTTTTTTCTTCATTTAGCTCTGCGCTGATCTTTATTTAATTGATTCAACTGACTATGGGCTTAGTTTCTTCTTTTTTCCTAGTTCCTTGAGGTATAAATTTAATTACCTGGGGTCTCTTTTTTAAAATTAATGTAAGTATTTAAGCCTATAAATTCCCCTTAGAGTTGATATTGTAGTATTCCATAAGTAATTTTTTTTCTCTGAGGCGTTTGTTCTTCAGAAGTGAGTTGTTTAATTTTCACTTATTTTTAAATTTTCCAATTTTCCTCCCGTAATAGATCTCTAGTCTCATAACATCATGGTTAAAAAATATATAATATGATTTCAGTCTTCTTAAATTTGTTGACTCGTTTTATGGCTTAACATGTAATCTACCTTAAAGGATGTTTTGTGTCCACTTGAGAAGAACACGTATTTTGCTGCTATTGAATTAAATACTCTATTGGATGGAATATTTATTAGAGTTTAGCACAGTGGCTCACACCTGTAATCTTAGCATTTTGAAAGGTTGAAGTGAGATGATTGCTGGAGGCCAGGAGTTTGAGACTAGCCTGGGTAACATAACCAGATCTAGTTTCTACCAAACACACACACACACACACACACACACACACACACACACACACACACCCCATGGAAAAATAGCTAGGCATGGTATCACATACCTATAGTTCCAGCTACTTGAGTGGCTGGGGAAGAAGGATTGCCTCCCCTTTGTTGTTCTTTTCCAGCAGAATAAGGCTTTCCCTACTCCCTTCCCTCCCCATAGGGTAATAGGAAAAACTGGCAGTGACATTCCCCCCGCCACACCCCTGTGAGAACCCCTTCCCTAGGGAGAGTTTTTCATTATCCTTGGTGACTTGCTCTGTAAGCAAATATTGATTTTTCCTCAAAGTGGGTAGTGGCATCTCACATCTATGCCCCCTCCTTTATATTTTCATTCTATTCTATAATTATACTTTTTAAAAGCAAAGCTCTACTTTAATCATCTTGCTGACTCACATGTTTCATGGCATTTTTCACAGGTAATAAAATGCTCAGGTTCTGTAATTTCTCCCAATTGTTTGTCTCTGAAAATTTTATAGTATTTTCCTCCCTGTCTTCCTAGATTTCTGTTGGACTCAAGAAAAGCCGTTAATTTTCTTTGTCCAGATTTCTTCTCTTTGTAAAGTAAGAGTAATATACTTTCTACCTGGTTGCCTGTTCTACATGAAATGCATACCTGCTCATTATTAACTAAGAGAGAAAAATTCTACTAATTGATTCTTTACATTTTTTAATGTTAAGAGTAGTCTATTTAAAAGTGTTTTACTGTAATTTCTTTCCATAGCATATATGCTAAAACACCCCACATACCAAAAAAAAAAAAAAAACAACAAAACATTTTACACCTAATATTATGCTTACTGAATTAGTTGTATTCATTTTATGACTTATAATAAGATAAAGATAAGATTGCATATTTTTAACGCTGCTGCTAAATATAATAAAGTCTCCAGCCAAGGCTATAATAATAGAAAGCACATAGATGTTAGATCATGTGATATTTTACCACAACTCTTTGATATCCTGTTCTCTTTTCAAAGATAAATTGGAAGCCTTTGAAAAGTGAAGATGAAATTATTCTCTTATTTTTTGCCCATAAAAGGATCATCTTGAAACATTTTCACTTTATACTATATTTACAAAATCAATAATATTTTATATAGTTAATGATTAGTTCAAAATACAATGAAAATAAAATAGCATTCAAATATATAATGTGTATAGGAACTAATCTTCAACACATATACATACGACTTCTACAATAAAAATTTGAGGGCCTTGACTAGCTTATATCAGTAAATGCTATAAACAATTTTATTAGTAATCTATTGCTACATAAAGAATTATCCCAAAATGTAGAAGCTTGAGAAAAAGTAAAACATAGGCATTGATTATATACAATTTTTCTGAATCAAAAATACATACATGTCTTGTCAGGGTCACATGCTTCAGGATCTTACAAAATACTATTTCACAAACTCTCACAAAGCTGATAAAAGATTCAACTGGGTCAACATCTGCTTCTAAGTTAGTTCAGTGTTGTTGATGGGACTCAGTTACTATGAAATTTTGGATTTAGAACCTTAGTTTCTTTCTGGCTATTGGCTGAAGGCTTTCCTAGGCATTGACAATTTAGGCCTCTCTCACCTGGCAGCTTGCTTTACCATAGCCAGAAAGAAAGGGTTTGCTAGCAAAGTGGAATTTACAGTCTTTTATTACATAAAGATTCCACTAGGGATGATGTAATGTATTTTTAGGAACAAGTGAGTGGAGGAAGCTGCAGAACAGTTTGAAGCTAGCAGAGGTTGGTTCATAAGGTTTAAAGAAAGAAGCCAGTTCCATGACAACATAAAAAGTGTAAGATGAAGAAGCAAGTCCTGATGTAGAAGTTGCAGCAAGTAATCCAGATCTAACTTAAGGATAATTGATGATTACAGCTATACTAACCAATGGATTTTCAACATAAATGAAGCACACCTGTATTGGAAGAAGAGGCTATCTAGAATTTTTCCATTAACAGAGAAGTCAATGACTGCCTTCAAAGCTTCAAAGGACAGGCTGACTCTCTAGTTAGGGGATAATGTACCTGATGACTTTTAGTTGAAGCCAATGCTGATTTTGAAATCCAAAAGTTTTAGAGCCCTTAAGAATGATGCTAAATCCACTCTGTCTGTGTTCTATCAATGGAACAACAAAGCCTAGATGATAAGTGCATCTGTTCATAGCATGGGTTACTGAATATTTGAAGCCCACTGTTGAGACCTACTGCTCGTGAATAAAAAAAATCTTTCAAAATATTACTGTTCATTGACAACACACCTAGTTCCCCACAAACTTTGAGAGATGTGCAAGGAGATTATTGTTGTTTTTATGCCTGATAACACAACATTCATTCTGTAGCCCATGGATCAAGGAGTAATTTTATGTTTCAAGTCATTTAAGAAATACATTTTGTAAGGCTATGTAATGTCATTGGGAGTGATTGCTATAATGGTTCTGGGAAAAGTAAATTAAAAATCTTCTATAAAGGATTCACCACTTTGCAGGCAATTAAGAACATTTACAATTCATGGGAAGATGTCAAAATGTTAGCACAAATGTGGAAGAAATTGATTCTAATTTTTATAGATATCTTTGAAGGGTTCCAGACTTCAGTAGAGGGAATTTTGAACTGCAAATGTGCTGGAAGCAACAAGATAGATAAAATTAGAAGTAAATCCTGCAGATGTAACTGAATTGTTGCCAATTCATGATAAAACTTGAAAAAATGAGAAAATAAATGTGGTTTCTTGTGATGGATAAATTAGTAGTCGGGTGGAGAAGATTTATGCCAGTTTTGAAAGAAGTTCTAGTATGGGTAAAATGTATTCAAACAGTACCAGATGCTACAGAGAAATCTTTGATGAAAGAACGAGTTAATTACAGTGGTGAACTTCATTATGGTCTTATTTTAAGAAATTGCCACAGCCACCTCAAATTTCAGCAAGACTACCCTGACTAACCAACAGTTATTAGCATTGAGGGTAAACCTTTCTCCAGCAAAAAGATTATGGCTAGCTGAAGGATCAGAAGATTGTTAGCATTTTTTAGTATTAAAGTATTTTATTTTAATGTATGTACATTTTGAGACCTAATTCTGTTTCTCAACTAATAGACTATTAAATAGTTCAATTATAACTTTTAAATGTACTGGGAAACCAAAAAATGTGTATGACTGACTTTACTGTGATATATGTCTTAGTGTGGTAACCTAGAATCAAACTTGCAATGTGTCCAGGGCATACTGCTAACTAAATATGAAAAGTAAAACTATAAAATTAATAGAAGTGATATTAAAAACATGCTATTTTTTATCCAAGGTAAATATTGGTTATTATTCTTGCAATTTCCAGAGACTAAATATTCTGGTAAGAAACTAATCTATTTGCAATGAAATTGATGTTCTTTCAAAGAAATCATGAATAAAGCTAATGGAGTTAAAAGAATAGAAAAAGGTATTTATAATATCTAAAAGAGATTATTGTACAGAGAATTAAAATCAATACTACAAATATGCAAACATAAAAAAAGGTTCACTTTTATGGACAGGTAATTAACAAAAGATTAAATACATGGATTAACAGGAAGAATGATAGACAATTATCCAGGAAATGAAAACTAAAAAATCAAAGTACATTATTTTACATCTAAAAGATAGAAAAACTTATGAAATAGCCAATAACAACATGGGGTGTACATCATTTTGGAGCATAATTAGGCATGACTCAGAAAAATAAGCTATAATCATTACTCCTGAATTGGCAGTTTCACCTTTGTGAATATATTCCTAATAATTTTTACCTAAATTTCTAAAAGTACAAGGATGTACTGAAACAAATATATAATTATAGGAAAAAAATAAGTCTTTGCCTTCACCTAAAAGCCCCTCACACACATTCAAATATAAAAATTAAAAGGATATCATGTCAATAAATGAAATAAATTTAATGTTTGTAATGCTAGGTAGGCAAAGATATGTTTTAAATAAATAATATAATAAACCATTTATTTAAAATGATCAATTAAAATTCATCAAACATAAAGTCCTGTACTCTTCAGAGGACTATATTATAGAAATCAAAGGGCTTCTATCCTCATGTATTGCTCAAGGAAATATAGATCATATAATCCTTTTAAAATGCTGTCTAGGGTAGAGTGCAGTGGCTCAGGCCTGCAATTTCAGTACTTTGGTAAGCCCAGGTGGGAAGATCACTTGAGATCGGGAGTTTGAGACCAGCCTGGCTAACATGGTGAGACTCCATCTCTAACAAAATATCAAAATTAGCCAGGCATGGTAGCATCTGTAATCCCAACTACTGGGGAGGCTGAGGTAGGAGACTCGCTTGAACCTGGGAGGTGGAGGTCTGAGTGAGCCAAGATTATGCCACTCTCCTCCAGCCTGAGTGACAGAGCAAGACCCTGTCTTAAAATAAATAAATAAATAAATAAATATAGTGTCATCTAGCATTTTGAAGCAAGCATTTAAAATAAGCATATTTTCCTATATTTTGTAAACTAGGAAATGTTCTATGTGTATATCACAAAACACAATTATTAAATATGCATATACAAGCATAATCACTCAAGTGTTTTTTATTACAGTAGAAAGCTGGCAGCAAAGAGTGCTAATTGCTAAATAGGTAAAGTGTAATATAATGAATGAACATATCACCATCAATTAAGAGCAGGAGGTCAATGCTCAAATAAATTAATCCTAAAAATAAAACATTGATTGAAAACTGATACATTAGCATTGTTATCTGGTGGTAGGTAGAATAGTATATGTGGAGTACAGTATAAAATAAATGATTTTTATTTATTTTATATTTAAAGATTTAGATGGACAGATGTAGTTTTGTTACATGGATATATTGAATTGTGGTGAAGTCTGGACTTTTAATGTACCCATCAACCAAATAGTGTACATTGTACCAACAGGTAATTTTTCATCATTCATCCCCCTCCCATCACCCCCTTTTTTGGAGTCCTCAGTATCTATTATTCCACTCCATATGTCCAGGTGTATGCTTAACTAACTTCCACTTATAAGTGAGAATATGAGATATTTGACTTTCCATTTCTATTATTTTACTTAGGATAATGGTCTCAAGTTACATCCATGTTTCTGAAAAGCACAGTAGTTGTGATATACATATATATATATATATATATATATATATATATATATAAATGCAATATATATGTATATGTATCACAAACTTTATTCAGTCGTCTACTCACAGACACCACTTAGTTTTATTTCACGATTTGCCTATTGTGAATAGCGCTGTGATGAATATAAAAGTACAGGCACTTTAAAAAAAATGACTTGCTTTCCTTTAGGTAGATACTCAGCAGTGAAATTGCTGAGTTAAATAGCAGTTCTATTTTTAGTTCTATGAGAGATCTCCATGCTGTTTTCCATAGAGGTTGTACTACTTCGCATTCCCACACACAGGTATAAGCATTTCCTTTTCTTTGCATACTTGCCGACACCTATTTTTTTTTTTTTTTTCTTTTTGTTGGTGGCCCAACGGCCTCATGTAAGATGATAACTTGTTGTTTTAATTTGCATTTATCTTTTGATTATAAAAAATCAAAGGATAAATGAAATGAAAGTTTGGATCTTTAAAACAATAAACAAAGTTGATAAATCACTAGCTAGATTAACCACGAAAAAGAGAGGATTCAAATAAACAAAATCAGATATGATAAAATGTGACATTACAAATACTACCACAAAATTACAAAAAATCATTGGATACTACTTTGAGCATCTCTATGTACATGGAAATCTAGAGGAAATGAATAAATTCCTTGAGAAAAACAACCTCTCAAGATTGAATCTGGGTGAAACAGAAATCCTAAACAGATAAAAAATGAATAGTGAATTTACATTAGTAATTTAAAAAAATCTCTAATTAAAAAGAACACAACAGAACAAATTTAAAGCTTAATTTTACCATTCTTAGAAAAAAGAACAGCTACCAATCCCACTGAAACTATTCCAAAAAAATGTAAAGAGAGAATCATTTCTAATTTATTCTATAAAGCCAGTATTACCATTTTACCAAAGCTAGGCAAGGAAACAACTATACAACAAAAACCTATAGGCCAATATCTCCAGTGAATATAGATCCTCAATAAAATATGAGCCAACTGAATTTAATATACAGTAAAAAGATAATACTCCACAGTCAAGTAAGTTTTATTAAAGGGACGCAGTGGTGGTTCAAAATACACAAATCAACATATTTGTTGCAACACATAAACATAATTAAAAACAAAAGGTATATACTTATCTTAATAGGTGCAGAAAAAGCACTTTAAAAATCTAGCATCCATTCATGACAGCAAGCTTTAACAATGTACTATTCAAAAGAACATAACTCAAAACAATGAAAGTCATATACAGAAAACCCACAACCAATACTATACTCAATGCAGGAAATTTACAAGGATTCCCTCTAAGACCTGGAGCAAGACAAGGATGCCACTTTCACCACTGCTACTCAACATAGTGCTGGAAGTCCTCGCTAGAGAAATTAGGAAAGGAAAAGAAATGTAATGCATCCAAACTGGAAAAAAGTAAAGTCAAGTTATCTCTGTTCACTGATGACATGATCTTATACCTAGAAAATCCTAAAGACTCCTCCAAAACATTCCAAGTTTTGTCAAATGTCTTCAGTAAGGTTTCAGGATGGAAAATCAACATACAAAAATCAGTAGTATTCTATACACCAATAAAGTTCAAACTGAGAACCAAATCAAGAATGCAATCCAGTTTACAATAGCTACAAGAAACTAAACCATCTAGGTATACATTTAACCAAGGAAGAAAAAGAGCTCTACAAGAAGAACTAGAAACATTGATGTAAAAATCATAGATTCCACCAAAAATGAAAAAAAAAATCTCACGTTTATGGATTGGAAGAATCACTATTATTAAAATGACCGTACTACCAAAAGTAATCAGAAGATTCAATGCAACTTCTATACAATTATCAATGTAGTTTTTCACAGAATAAGGAAAAACTAATTTTAAAACTCTTATAAAACCAAGAAGAGCCCAAATAGCAAAACAATCCAAAGCAAAAAACAAAGCTGGAGACATTCCATTACCTTATGTCAAATTATACTACAAGGGTACAGTAACCAAAATAACAGGATATGATGTGTAGTCATTTTCTTAATAGAAATGCAGCTTTATTCCTTAAATCCCTCATGAAACTTTTAACAAACATGTGTATAACATTTTTTGTATGCTAAAGGCTGTCCAGGTCATTACACAATATTTCATACATTTCATTACATATTACTTTATACATTCATTACATATAATTTTATACATTTGCTTTTTATCAGTTAATAGAATTGAGAAAAAATGTATGAATAGTGTTATTTATATTAATGATTACCTTTATTAATGCTTATATTTATTTGTTTGGATTCAAATTAACACCTAATTTTACTTGCGTCCATCCTGAAGATCTTTTAGTAATTCTTGCAAGATTGGTCTGCTAAAAACGTTATTTGTGAAAAAGTCTTTTTAAAATAGATTTCTTGATATAAGATTTTCGTTGTAATCTCAATACTTTGGGAGGCCAAGGCAGATGAATCACGAGTCAAGAGATCAAGACCATCCTGACCAACATGGTGAAACACAGTCTATACTGAAAAATACAAAAATTAACCAGGCATGGTCATGTGTGCTTGAAGTCCCAGGTACTGGGCAGGCTAAGGCAGAAGAATCACTTGAACCGGGAGGCAGAGGCTGCAATGAGCCGAGATGCCGAGACTGTACCACTGCACTCCAGCCTGGTGTCAGAGTGAGATAGCATCTCAAAAAAAAAAAAAAAAAAAAAAAAAAAAAAAAAAAAAAAAAAAAAAAAAAAAAAAAAAAAAAAAGATTTTTGTTGTTGATTTTCATTTGTAATTTTTTCTATTGAACACTTTAAATGTGTTATTGAACTGCCTGGTTTTTTTTTTCTTTTTTTTCCATTTATTTATTTTATTGCAGTTTAGGTTTTGGGGTACATGTGAAGAACATGCAAGATTGTTGCATAGGGACACACGTGGCAGTGTAATTTGCTGCCTTCACCCTCGTCACCTATATCTGGCATCTCTCCCCTTGCTCTCTCTCCCCAACTCCCCACCCCTCACCGTCCCTCCCCTATTTCCTCCCAATTGACCCCAGTGTGTAGTGCTCCACTCCCAGTGTCCATGTGTTCTCATTGTTCAACACCCTCCTATGAGTGAGAACATGCGGTGTTTGATCTGCTCTTCTGTCAGTTTGCTGAGAATGATGGTTTCCAGGTTCATCCATGTCCCTACAAAGGACACAAACTTATCGTTTTTGATGGCTGCGTAGTATTCCATGGTGTATATGTGCCTCATTTTCCCTGTCCAGTCTATCATCGATGGGCATTTGGGTTGGTTTCAGGTCTTTGCTATTGTAAACAGTGTTGCAATGAACATTCATGTGCACGTGTCCTTATAGTAGAATAATTTGTAATCCTTTGGATATATACCCAGTAATGGGATTGCTGGATCAAATGGAATTTCTATTTCTAGATCCTTGAGGAATCGCCACACTGTCCTCCACAATGTTTGAACTAATTTACACTCCCACCAACAGTGTAAAAGTGTTCCTATTTTTCCACATCCTCTCCAGCATCTGTTGTCTCCAGATTTTTTAATGATCACCATTCTAACTGGCGTGAGATGGTATATCAATGTAGTTTTGATTTGCATTTCTCTGATGACCAGTGATGATGTGCATTTTTTCATATGTTTGTTGGCCTCATGTATGTCTTCTTTTGTAAGGTATCTGTTCATATCCTTTGCCCACTTTTGAATGGGCTTGTTAGTTTTTTTCTTGTAAATCTGTTTTAGTTCTTTGTAAATTCTGGATATCAGCCCTTAGTCAGATGGGTAAACTGCAAAAATTTTTTCCCATTCTGTTGGTTGCCTATTCACTCTAATGACTGTTTCTTTTGCTGTGCAGAAGCTGTGGAGTTTGATTAGGTCCCATTT
>NW_016107591.1:1541596-1542422 GCF_001604975.1 Cebus imitator | reverse complement strand
AGTAGTGAGAGAGGGCATCCTTGTCTGGTGCCACATTTCATGCGGAATGCTTCCAGTTTTTGCCCATTCGGCATGATATTGGCTGTTGGTTTGTCATTAATAGCTTTTATTATTTTGAGATACGTTCTGTCAATACCTAGATTATTGAGGGTTTTTAGCATAAAGGGCTGTTGAATTTTGTTGAAGGCTTTCTCTGCATCAATTGAGATAATCATGTGGTTTTTGTCTTTGGTTCTGTTTATGTGGTGAATTACGTTTATAGACTTGTGTATGTTGAGCCAGCCTTGCATCCCTGGGATAAATCCTACTTAATCATGGTGGGTAAGCTTTTTGATGTGCTGTTGCAATCGGCTTGTAAGTATTTTATTGAAGATTTTTGCATCTATGTTCATCATGGATATTGGCCTGAAGTTTTCTTTTCTTGTTGAGTCTCTGCCAGGTTTTGGAATCAGGATGATGTTGGTCTCACAAAATGATTTGGGAAGGAATCCTTCTTTTTGGATTGTTTGAAATAATTTCAGAAGGAATGGTTACCAGATCCTCTTTGTATGTCTGGTAGAATTTTGCTGTGAACCCATCTGGACCTGGGCTTTTTTTGTGTGGTAAGCCCTTAATTGCTGCCTCAACTTCAGGCCTTGTTATGGGTCTCTTCAGGGTTTCGGCTTCTTCCTGGTTTAGGCTTGTGAGGAGGCAAGTGTCCAGGAATTTATCCATTTCTTTCAGGTTTATTAGTTTATGTGCATAGAGTTGTTTGTAATAATCTCTGATGATGGTTTGAATTTCTGTGGAATCTGTGGTGATATCCCCTTTATCATTTTTTATTGCA
>NW_016107591.1:1536098-1539171 GCF_001604975.1 Cebus imitator | reverse complement strand
GTTTTCCTTCTGACAGTCTGGCCCCTCTGCTGTAGGTCTGCTGAGGTCCACTCCAGGTCCTGCTTGCCTTGGGTTCACCTGCAGCAGCTGCTGAACAGTAAGGGTTGTTATCAGTTTTCTTCTTCTGCTATCTTTGTCCCAGAAGGATACCCGCCAAGTGTCAATCTGGTCTCTCCTTTATGAGGTGGCTCTTTGGATATATAGGGGTCAGGGAGCTGCTTGAGGAGACGGTCTCTTCTTTATAGGAGCTGAAATGCCGAGCTGTGAGCTCCGTTGTTCATTCAGAGCTGCTGGGCAGGTAGGTTTAGGTCTGCTGCAGCAGAACTCATAAACCGCTTTTTGTTCCCAGGTGCTCTGTCCCAGGGATTTAGGGCTTTGTGAGTTTCTGTTATGCTGCTGCCTTCTTTTTTTTTTCCTTCAGACCTGCCCTGCCCAGCAAGGAGGCAGCCTAGTCACTGTCTGCCTGTAGAGGCTTTGCTGAGCTGCTGTGGGCTCCACCCAGCTGCCAAATGAACTTCCCCGCAGTCCTGTTTATATGGGTGTAGTTAGAACTGCTTTGGCGTTGGTGGCCTGCCTCTGTTAAGGCTGAGTCTCTCTGTAGTGGCGGGTTGCCTTGGCAATGGTGGGCTGCCTCAGCAATGGCGGGTTGCCTTGGCAACGGCAGGCTGCCTCAGCATTGACTGACTGCCTCTGTCATGGCGGGCTGCCTCGCCTGGCTCCCTGCCTCAGAGCCTTTTTTTTTTTCTTTTTAAGTTGATGTTCCAGTCGCCTGTTGAAGAGGCGCCGGATGGTGTGTGTTTTTTCCTGTGGGACAACTCACTGTGCTGGCTTAAACAGTGGCACTGAGATTCATGGCGCTTTTTTTGCCCTGGAATCTACTGTCCTGATTCCCTGCTCAGTCCCCTTTTTAAACAGGCTAATGGGCGACCTCCTGTGGCTCCAATCGTCACCCAAAAAGGCACCCGGACTGGTGATTTTGTATGGAGAACCACTGCTGTGGGGCGCCGTCAAAGCAGCCGCGCAGGGCAAAGCAGCTGCGCTGGTGACCCATGGAGCTCCTCTGCCTGGGAATTGCCTAGTCTGTGGGCAATAAAAATGCGGCGTCCACTCACCGTCTGTGCTTTCACTGGGATCTGCAATCCTGAGCTGTTCCTAAATGGCCATCTTGGATCGATCCCCCTGAACTGCCTTTTGATCTCCACTGTTTCTGTTCATAAGTTAACTGTTAATCTTATTTTAATCTTATAAAAGAAACATCATTTAAGTTTTTGCTTTTCTTGCTGCAATGTTTTCTCTTTGCCTTTTTGATTTTCAGTATTTTTACTATGATGCATTTCTATGGATCTTTTTGTATTTGTTCTATTTGAGTTTTTAAGCATTATGGATCCATATGTTATTGTTGTTCTTTAATAAATCTAGGTGTTGTCAGTGACTATTTATTCATTATTTTCCCCTATTCTCTCTTTATTCTCCTTTTGGTCTTTACATTATGGGTATATTACTGTGTGTAATGGTGTCTCATTCTCATCATCACTTGAGATGTGTGTATCGCATATGGCATATGGTATCTTCTAGCATATGTTCTTGAAAACATCCCATGTGTACTTGAGAAACATACATTCTTTCGTTGAATGGAGTATTCTATAGATGACAGTACATGCTTGCTCCTTTCTATTTTTTAAAAATTGAATAATCTCTTTTGATCTATTTTCAAATATGCTACTTCTTTCCTTGGCCAGTTTAAATATGCTGCTGTGAACCTCTAGGGACATTTCATTTGAGTTATAGCATTTTTCAGGTCCACATTTTCTTTTTATTTTTACTTTACACACTACTTTCTTATTGTTACACTCTTTTGTGTGATATTATCATATATTCAATTGCTTGTTTATGCATTTCTTTAGTTATTTGAACATTTTTCTAATGACTATTTAAAACCTTATTTTTTCCTATGAAATTCAAAATCTGGCCATTTTCACAGGACAGTATCTGTTGTCTAATCATTTTCTGGTGTATGACTTATACTTAGCAATAAAAACACAAGTTTTTCTTCATTTTTCTTCTGAAAATGTGACTAGATAATATAGAAACACTGAGCACTGCCTCCTCCTATGGAAAATAGGTGTTATTTGTGTATTTACTTGTTTAATGACTGTCTGTATTATTTTAGTGAAGTCTATATGCTTTTCCTTCATTACACATACAACTGTAAGCCTCTAATTATGCTTCTCAGGGAGGCATAGCTTTGAGTGAAACCCCAGTCACCTACTGATGACAGTAGTATTAGTTGTAATCTTTTTCTTTCTGTGCTTGTCAATATCCAAACTCCACTAATTGACAGCTATTGCTCCATATTTTGTTTGGTCTCAGGAGGCTTCTTTAAGCTCTCATTTCTTGGATATCTCCTGCAAATGAACCAATGTATATTCTAAGCTATATCTTCACTAAATCAATGACAATTAATTTTAATTAAATCTCCTCATAATTGCCTTTTATCACATCCACTGTTCTTAAGAGTGACTTTGGCCAAGCACGGTGGCTCACACCTGTAATCCCAGCACTTTGGGAGGCTGAGATGGGCAAAATACGAGGTCAAGAGTTTGAGACTAGCCTGACCAATATGGTGAAACCCTGTCTCTACTAAAAATACAAAAATTGGCCAGGCGCAGTGGCTCATGCCTATAATCCCAGCACTTTGGGAGCCGAAGTGGGCAGATCACGATGTCAAGAGATCGGGATCATCCTGGCCAACATGGTGAAACTCATCTCTACTAAAAATACAAAAATTAGCTGGGCATGGTGGTGTGCACCTGTAGTTCCAGCTACTCGGGAGACTGAGGCAGGAGAATTGCTTGAACCTGGGAGGCAGAAGTTGCAGTGAGCCGAGATCCCATCACTGCACTCCAGCCTGGTGCCTGGTGACAGGTTGAGACTCTGCTTTAAAAATACAAAAATTAGCTGGGCTTGATGGTATGCACCTTTAATCCCAGTTAGGAGGCTGAGGCAGAATCGCTTGAACCCAGGAAGCAGAGGTTACCGTGTGCTGAGATCATGCCGCTGCACTCCAGCCTGG
>NW_016107591.1:1523547-1536076 GCF_001604975.1 Cebus imitator | reverse complement strand
AAAAAAAAAAAAAAAAAAAAAAAAAGAGCGACCTGAGGCATGAACTTCTCCACTCTTTAGATGTCTTTTGATAAATAACATTGATGAAACATTATACTTTTATTTCTATTCTTTTGTTTTGTATTTTAGAATTAATTGCTTATATTTTTAATATTTTTGACACAACATTGCATTTTTAGTAAAAACCTATAACGAAGAAAATTACTGCCACTCACAATCTTACTTTCTAATGCATGACTAGTCTCCCTCATTCCACATGGCCTTATCATAATAGTCAATCACATAGTGTGACCTACTCCTAGCCTTAAGAACTGGGAGTATGTTTTAAACAAAATTGGTTTCTCGCTTCTGATAAATTTAATCTTGGAAATAACTAAATAAGAACACACACACACATATAATATGTAATAGTTAATCATTAAATCTCTGATATGGTTTTGCTGTGTTCTCACTCAAATCTCCTCTTGAATTGTAGTTCCCATAATCCTCATGTGTGGTGTGAGTGACCCAGTGGGAGGTAATTAAATCACAGGGGCGGTTAGCCTTATTCTGTTCTCATGATAGTAAGTTCTCACTAGATCTGATTATTTTTTAAGGGGCTTCCCCCTTCGCTCGGCACTCATGCTCTCTCCTGCTGCCCCATGGAAAGGTGCCTTCCACCGTAATTGTAAGTTTCCTGAGGCCTTCCCAGCAATATGGAACTTTGAGTCAATTAAACATCTCTTCTTTATACATTACCCAGTTTTGGATATGTCTTCATAGCAGTATTAAAATGAACTAATGCAATTCCAAAGAAGTTATCAACAGCAAGTTTAAAAGAATAAATTATAGTGAAAGAAAAATGCTTCCAATGACTGAATAGTTCAAAACAAGAGTATGATAAAGCATTTTTAAATAAAATGATACTATTTCTTAGTACGGCAGTTGTGAGATGATCTGCAGAACTCCAAATACAACAAAATATAATAACTAAAGGTTTGTCTATGGGTTGCTTAATTAAAATTGACTTCAATTGATACCTCATCTCTGTTTCTTGAAGGAAAGTTACTGTGTGAATATCTTCACACCTTTTGGAATTGTGGTATTTGGAAAGACTATTGCCTTGAATCTTTCAAAGCTTCAAAAGGCTTATCACTGAGATCCTTCTTTGAAAGTATTATTTTCTCATAGTGTTTAAAATTAGAAATTGTCTACATTATCCATATCATCTCAATGGACATCATTTTAGAGAAAAGTGTTGACTCGGCATGGTAGCTCATGCCTGTAATCCCAGCACTTTGGGAGGCTGAGGTGATGGATCACCTGAGGTGCAGAGTTCAAGACCAGACTGGACAACAAGGAAAAACCTTGTCTCTACTAAGAATACAAAAATTAGCCAGGCGTGGTGTCACATGCCTATAATCCCAGCTGCTTGGGAGGCTGAGGAACATGAATCACTTGAACCCAGGAGGTGGAGCTTTCAGTGAGCCAAGATCCCACCACTGCACTCCAACCTGGTCTACAAGAACAAAACTCCATCTAAAAAAGAAAAGAAAGACTTGTAAATGGGATGCAATGGCAGGGCACAGAAAACAAGGTGAGAGGGATCTAATGACCATAAAATGTAAATGAATGCCATATTCTTAAGAAATTAGAGTATTATTTTGACATTTATAGTTTAAATATGTAGTATATGTCTATAAAAATATGTTTTGAGGGAGCTAAGTGTTATAGGTAATATGACACATATGTTATCTTTTCTTCTTCATAATTTCTTGTTTTTAGAAGCACATTATCAACAAATACAAAACATGCTTAACATATAAGACCTCATAAGACTATTTCTTTCACTTTCACCTAGGCTTCTGACACATCATGCCTCCCATCTTTTATTCATTGCAATGCCCTCTAGCATATTACCCATGAACATTTGACTGAAAATGAAAAGTACTTCACCCTGAATAATATAAAGTCCTTTGCAATATGCTGGCACCAGATGAAAGTAGACTGATTCAAGGTAATAACTCTGCCTAGGGAAGGTCTTGAATAGCACAGAAGAAGTAAAATATTCCAAGGGAATATAACTTTAAAAATAGATATTTTGGCCCACTTATTGAAAGAGAGTTGATGTGAGACCAAAATCTATATCAAACTTCAGACATTGGCCAATTATTGTCACATTCATTTAAAAACATTTTTGTCACTTTCTTTAGCGTGTAAACCATTCTAATTTTAATGTTTAAATAAACAGTCAAAATAATCAACCACATAACTGTCTCTAAGGATACATAGAAGATAGTGGGTTAAGCTAGTAATTATAATAAATAAACATGATTGTAAAAAGGACAATAGTGTAAACATATTGATTAGTCATTTTGGCACTGATTTTTTTTTTCAAGTGAGCCTAAAGTTGGACATTTGTGATATCCAATGTGATTACTAAATAAAAAGCTCTCATTGAATATGAGAACTACAATAATCAGATTAATATCATATTACATTATTTGGCTGTAATTTTTTTGCTTCTTCAGCCAGTCAAATTATTTTCAAAGAGCCAATGAAGAAAGCTCCTACGGTTGTAGCATTTAAAACCTTATTTGGAATTTAAAAACCTGGACTTTTTCTCATCAAAATTGAACAGGTAACTTCAATGCTATAACTAATTGTTCAAATATGATGACCAAATATTCAGCTTTAACTTTCTGCATAACATGAGGGGAAAAGTAAAATAGCTTAAGATCGTAAGAGTTAACCAGACCATTTTCAGGAAAAGAAAACTTGAATTTTTATTTATTACACAGAATAGTTTCTTACTTTTGTGTTCACGTCTACATCTGTTGGCTTAAAAAACATGCCATATATTCTCATGGTACAACAGATCCTTTGCCAATGAACTCAAATCATAGAAATACAGATCTATAGAATTTAAATCAAATAAATGCAGATGATAATCCTACTTCCAACTTAAGGCTTCAATGTTTGCAAACATCAATATCAATTCTCAGTTGAGAAAGCACACTGCATCATGGGAAATGTTGCTCAAATCCTGCAGAATATTTTTGACTAGATGGCATTAGCTTTAATGAGACACTAAACTACTGTAATGAATTTCTTAAAGATGGAGAAACGTTTTTAAAAATGTGTCACTAGGAAATTTTGTACTTGTGAGAGCATATAATGCATTTATACAAATCTGGATGGTATGCGTTATTACATAACCTAAGCCATGTGGTATAGCCCATTGCTCCTAGGCTACAAACCTGAACAGCATGATACTGCAGGGAATACTATGGCTATTGTAACACAATGGTAAGTATTTGTGTATTTAAGCATATAAAAGTTATAGTAAAAATGTGTGTTATAATCTTATAACACTTCTGTCACATATGTGGTTCTTTTTCAACCACATATATTTTTATGTGATGCATAACTGTATTTTGTTGAGGAAGTGATTCCATGTCATCAGGTACTCTGAAAGGCCAATGGATGCAGTAGCTGTACACAAATTCATGTATATTCTTTGAAATAAATTGCAACCTTTAGTTTTAGGCCATTCTGTATCAATGCTATGTTATTATAGGAAGTATTTTGTGAGCCTTCAGGTAATGATGCATTCATTGCAGACAAAGAAACCAAGTACATATCTATTAAAAATTCCAGTGAAATTAAATGACTACACTTCCAGTATATAAAAGTCTCAAATGGCTGTTCTGTTTGGTCCCCAAGAATAGTGATGCTCACCTTTTATTTCATATAATATCAGCTTGGGGGTTGGGCATTTGCCAGTACAAATAGCTAGATCTCACTAGGCAAGACACGGCTCATGTTATGAAAAAATACATATCTTCCACCTCTAAAAAAAAAAAAAAAAAAAAAAAAAAAAAAAGATGTTTGTTTAGCTCCTGAGCCCTTTGCTCCCAAAATGATGAAGCTGATGATAAAGGCTGGCTAGCATCTTCAAGTTGCTTTATTCCATATAATTCTTTTTTTAGTGGTAGAAGGCGTATCTCACATAAGTTACCCTATTATTTTCTAAAACATTGAACCTGTGAAATCTTTCACAATTCACAAGTCCCTGAATATTTTGGAATTTACCTTCTAATGCTAACACGCATGTATCTTATTATGACAACAAAGGTGCTTGCCAATTTCTCCTTACCAGATATAATTAACATTATGACATTAATATATGGATAAGCATTGAATATCTGTTGAGTGTTATTAAATGAGGGTTCTCTGGGACTATTTTGGATTAAAATAAGAGAGTTAGCATAGTGAGGAGGCAAGACAGTGAACGTATACTTTTTCTTCGGTAAGTGAAAGCAAACTACTTTTGATATTCTCTATTGAAGGCAATTAATAAGACATTTTCTGGATAATTAGGGAAGACTAAGTATTAGAAACTCGGTTATTCTGCCACAGCCAGATCCTACATCTGCCAGAGCATCTGCAATTGTGGCTACCACCTGAAAAGTTACCCCACTATCATCTGTCACAATTCATACAAAGTTTACAGGGGCCAACACCATCTCAACATCCACCACTATTTGTTAGTAGAAATAGTCTCTGAAGATTTTCCTAGAAAGGACAATTCTTTTTATTTAATATCACTCCACTTTGTGGTCTTAATTCTTTGTAAGAGAAAACCAGTGTAATATTTCTGCCACCTACTAGCTGTATGTATTCTATTGAGTATTTTAAGACAAGGAAACCACAAAATGGCTCCACAGAAACATTAATTCCACTGTGAGATGTGGACTAATACCCTGTCACATGGTATTTTCACCCCCCTCTATAACTGGAATGCTGTAATGAGATGTTTTTTTCTAGTCCTCTAGCTTCAGTATCAGTTCAAATATCATATTTAAATATCCTAGCAACATTTAGAAATTACCTTCTCTTAGGTACAACAGTCACTAATGATTAGCTATAATTTCTGTGGGAAATGGATCAGGGAATAAATAACATATTATTGTGGTGATGTTTCTGGATTCTTCTTCAAAGGGATATAGCCTCTCCATATACTTAATGGACTCCAGGCCTTATTTATTTATTTATTTATTTTTATTTATTTATTATTTTTTTTTGAGAAGGAGTCTTGCTCTGTCACTGGGCTCGAGTCCACTGGTGGGATCTCGGCTTACTGCAACATTTGCCTCCTGGGTTCAAGCGATTACCCTGCCTAAGTCCCTCAAGTAGCTGAGACTGCAAGCATGCACCACCACCCCAAGCTAATTTTTACTAAACAACTGGCTCTTGAATGTTGACTGGATAAACAACGAAATGAAGGCAGAAATAAAGATGTTCTTCGAGACCAATGAGAACAAAGACACAACATACCAGAATCTCTGGGACACATTTAAAGCAGTCTCTAGAGGAAAATATATAGCAATAAATGCCCACATCAGAAGCAAGGAGAGATCTAAAATTGACACCCTATCATCAAAATTGAAAGAGCTAGAGGAGCAACATCAGAAAAACTCAAAACCTTGCAGAAGACAAGAAATAACTAAGATCAGAGCAGAACTAAAGGAGTTAGAGACACAAAAAACCCTTCAAAAAAATCAATATATCCAGGAGCTGGTTTTTCAAAAAGATCAACAAAATAGACAGACCACTAGCCAGATTAATAGAAAAGAGAGAATAATCAAATAGATGCAATAAAAAATGATAAAGGGGATATCACCACAGATTCCACAGAAATTCAAACCATCATCAGAGATTATTAAAAACAACTCTATGCACATAAACTAGTAAACCTGGAAGAAATGGATAAATTCCTGGACACTTGCATCCTCCCAAGCCTAAACCAGGAAGAAGTCAAAACCCTGAATAGACCAATAAGAAGGTCTGAAGTTGAGGAAGCAATTAAGAGCCTACCACGCCAAAAAAGCCCAGGTCCAGATGGGTTCACAGCAAAATTCTACCAGATATACAAAGAGGAGCTGGTAATCATTCCTTCTGAAACTATTTCAAACAATCCAAAAAGAGGGATTCCTTCCCAAATCATTTTGTGAGACCAACATCATCCTGATACCAAAACCTGGCAGAGACTCAACAAGAAAAGAAAACTTCAGGCCAATATCCATGATGAACACAGATGCAAAAATCTTCAATAAAATACTGGCAAGCTGATTGCAACAGCACATCAAAAAGCTTATCCACCATGATCAAGTAGGATTTATCCCAGGGATGCAAGGCTGGTTCAACATACGCAAGTCTATAAACGTAATTCACCACATAGACAGAACCAAAGACAAAAACCACATGATTATCTCAATTGATGCAGAGAAGGCCTTTGACAAAATTCAGCAGCCCTTTATGCTAAAAACCCTCGGTAAACTAGGTATTGACGGAACGTATCTCAAAATAATAAAAGCTATTTATGACAAACCAACAGCCAATATCATGCCAAATGGGCAAAAACTGAAAGCATTCCCTTCGAAATCTGGCACTAGACAAGGATGCCCTCTCTTACCACTCCTATTCAATATAGTATTGGAAGTTCTAGCCAGAGTAATCAGGGGAGAAAAAGAAATAAAAGGCATTCAAATCGGAAAGGAGGAAGTCAAATTGTCTCTATTTTTTTTTGCATTTTTATTAGAGATGGGGTTTTACCACGTTGGCCAGGATGGTTTTGCTCTCTTGACTTTGTGATACACTCACCTCAGCCTTCCAAAGCACAGCACTCGGCCTCCTCCAGGTCCTTAAACTGACTAAATCAGGAAACTGGGTGAAGAACCAAAATTTCCAGCGTAAGAAGCTGATGTTTTTTGTTCTTAAGTTGGCCTTTTGGACTAATTTATAAAAATTCTTCTTAAATGAACATCTCTTATCCACTGAGAATCCAGATTTGCTAGCCTTTCCCACAAGTATCTGCTCATCAAGTCACCTGTTTATAAACCTGGATTTATTTCCGATTTTAATAACCATTTTTACTTTGCCTCTAACACTTACTGTGACTTCTGAGATTTTAATTCTTAAATTCCATAATCTTCATTAACACTAATGATTTCAGGCTCATGAAAACAACTTTGCCTCAAAACTAGCCTACAGAGACTGTTACCACCAAGCTTCTTACAGATGCAGGCATATTGCCTTGTTAGTGTGTTCCTTGCCACTTTTGTGTGAGGGATGTCCTTTGGATTCTCCAATTTTACTCAGTAAGGAAATATAAGCATACGTGGAGTCTCCAATGTTACTCAACAAGACCATTCAAACACTCTCATTTCCTAGGACCTCTCTCTCCCTGAATAACATTCCAATACATTTCTAGTGCTTTCTCTTCGTTTAATGTAGGTCATTGTTATGCTCAAACTCCAAAGAAACATATCAGCAGATTATTAAAATTTGCACCAAGTTTCCTTGCTAAAATGCAGAATTCCTACTCATGGGTAAGTATGATTAGTATCTTCTTGTTAAAAAAAAGTGGTTTTTTTTTGGGTTTTTTTTTTTTTTTTTTTTTTTTTTTTTTTTTTTTTTTTTTTTTTTTTTTTTTTTTTTTTTTTTTTTTTCTAAATTCACCATGTATCTGATTCCCTGTGTCACTTCATGCAACATTCTCAAGATCTAGTTGCACTCACATTTCTTCTGTTCCTGGTACCATATATTAGCCAACTATTATAATTTATTTGGCATTCCTGACATATTTACTCTGGAGGAATAACTTTAATATCTTGCTTATGCTGCTTCTTCATCGATAATTAGTGTAGGCACGTTAAGGTCATGAGGAGAACAAGCTTTGTTTTAAAGGGTACTACAGATATTGTACTGTCTCCAGGCAATATAGGACTGTTTCGATGACTTTTTCACCTAGGAAAACACTAAATAATAAAAGGAACATTTTATTTGTCATTATTTCAGACAAAGACATTCAGGAATTTATTCAAAACAATAGTTTCTAATCAAAGAATATCTAATAGACCCCTAAATATTTTGTTTTATATATGCATGACAAGCGTTAAGGATTAATGTTTCTAATCTTTTTTTTTCCAATTTATTTAATTTTATTGCATTTTAGGTTTTGGGGTACATGTGAAGAACATGCAGGATTGTTGCATAGGTACACATGTGGCAGTGTGATTTGCTGCCTTCCTCCCCATCACCTACATCTGGCATCTCTCCCCTTGCTATCTCTCCCCAACTCCTCACACCCCACCGTCCCTCCGCTATTTCCCCCAAACTGACCCCAGTGTGTAGTGCTCCCCTCCCTGTGTCCATGTGTTCTCATTGTTCAACACCTGCCTATGAGTGAGAGCATGTGTTGTTTGATCTTCTGCTCTTCACTATACATGAATGTTTGCTGTTTTCTGGATTTTGAAGGCCTTCATGTCTTCTGTATTTTTTCTATGCAATATATTTATTTTTATGTGAGTTATCATTGTTCTCAAAGAATGCACCTTTTAAAGAATGATATCCCATAATCTTTCTTAACCAACTATAAGCTGTTCTGGTCTTCTGGTCCTACTATGGCAAGTGTGATCATCTTTAAAGTCATTATCTCTTATGTAAAATCTATATTAATTTATGCTTATATTGTTGTTGATTACTTGTAAATAATGGGTTTACCTTATGTAATTCATATATATACACATGAGAAAATTGAGTATCTAGAGTGGGATAAAATATTTCATATTCTCACATTAAAATGAACAAAAATACTTTTTTTGGTTCTCAGGAATGAGTCAATGTCATTAAGCCAATAATACAGAGTTTATTTTGTTTTTGTTTGGATATATATGCTATTTTATAATTCAAATTCTTATAATCAAAATTTATTGAATTTCAATTATGAGATAGCATATATGTCTGTACAAGGTACAAAATAAAGTCTAAGTTATTGCTTCAAATAAAATGGAAAGCAGACTGCATTAGTTTGCTAGGGTACCACAGACTGGGTGGCTTAAAAAATAGGAATTTATTTTTTATGGGTCTAGAGACTAGAAGGCTAAGATCAAGGTGTCTGTATTCATGGTTGGTTTCTCCTGAGTTGTCTCTTTCTCTAAGGCTTGCAGATAACCATCATCTCCCTGTATCTTGACATGGTTTTTCCTCTGTACCTGTTTCCGTGAAAATTTTCTCTTATTATAAGGACATTAGTTATACTGGATTAGGGTTCATACTAATACTATAATTTTAACTTAATTGCCTCCTTAGGCCTCTATATCTGAATAGTCATATTCTGTGTTAGTGTAGTCTAGGGCTTTAATTTGTGAATACTAGTGTAGGGGTAGAAATGTATCCCATAATTCAGACTTTTATGCTTATTATTTTATGTGTAGACTTGCTAAATATATGGGGAATATTCTATATGTTCAAGAAGAAAGGTAGCAAAAGGGAAATTCTATTTGACATCATTCTTTAAGTAAGTCTAAGATAGGCAGCCAGAAAGCTTTCATGAGTAAGTGAAGGCCACATCGTTTGAATTTGCTTTTGTCTTTTTATTGCATATTTTGTTGTTGTTTTTGTCAACTCTTTTTATTAAATCAAGGGTCCTCAAATTAGGGTTTACCACTTCTTTTTGTAAATAAGATTTTACTGGAAACAACATGTATAGCGGAAAAGTGCAATGCCTTTCTTCACTCATCATAAGGATCATATAGACTTATAACAAAGACAGACTAACAAGAGAAAATCAAAACCAATTCATTTAATCCAAGTTTTACATGACATGAGCAACTGCAGAAATGAAGACTCAGAGGAAACTCAACTTTTATGTTTAGGTTTAATGAAGAATTAACAGCCCTACTGAAATAAGATTGAACAAAAAGGATATGCTCTAATGGTATAGAAGGAAGAGAGAAACCCTGCAAGGCCTTTCTGATCAGATTTATCTTGGCCTCTCTGTGTAGCATTCCTTCCTCTGTGGTATTGGGTAAGACTTCTTTTGAATAAGGGTCCTTAATGGAGAAGAAAAAATGGATAGAATAACAATTCTAGGTATTGTGGCTTGCTTTGAGAAAGAATTGTTCTAGTTTCTATGACTTGCTTCAGGAGAGAAAAAAGAATGGAAGACAAAAGGGTAGAAGAAGGTCAGAGAAATCTTACTTCCAAGGCCCTTTCAATCACATCTATTTCAAAGAACTCAGCATGTCAAAGTGTCACAGTTTGATGTATCATGTTCTGAGCCCTGAAAATCCATACCATTCATTTACATACAATGTGTCTATTTTTTCTTATACAGTGGCAGAATTAAGTAATTGTGATGGAGGCCTTATGACCTGCAAAGCCTATTTATTATCTAGTCCTTCATTATAGAAAGTTTGCTAGTGTTTCTGTCAGATCATTGGCTTGTTCCTCTCTTTCATTCCTCTTACTAATTCTATGGTTTAAGAACCTAAAATAAACAAATAAACAAATTAATGAATTCCACAAGATCTACTTTCCATTGAGATTTAGAAACAGCTGAAAAGATCATGTTAGCTATAGTAGATATAATTATTAACATCAGTAATAAAACTTTCTTTTCTGAACTTATTCATTAGGTCTTTCAAATTATGATTAGTTATATAATCAAATACACTTCATTTAAATAATTTCTTAATTACATATTTGTATTATAGGTGTTTGGTTTCTATCTCACTATTATAAGATGAACAGTAGTACAATTTAATCAATTGTTTATCACATTTTATGTTTAACAAAAACGTATGGCATCTTGGTTTAAAGTCATTAACCATACCAAATATATCAATTTATATTTTTCTATTACTTTTACATTACCATGTGCAATAGGTTTTGTACATATCTGTTGAGCTTGTTTAAAACAGTTAGATATATATGTATTGCCTTTAACATTAGCAGACATAGGTACAACATCAAATATTTGAGGCATTAATATAACATAAGCATACTTGAAAGACGTTTTATAGACTGTTATGAAATGATCCATTAAATTTTTTATATTATTTTAGAAGTAGAAAAAAGCAAACACATGTAGTTACATGGTAGAGGCTCATATTGGAACAGCTAGCCAAAAGAGCATGCCCATATTTAGTTCATGAAATGAATACATTTACGATAAGTTATTTAAATATGGCTATCAAAGAAATTTCGTGTCAATGTTAGATACTTACTGCTTTTGTTATACAATTGAGATGCCAACATCTAATCATATTTAGATATATTTTTGAATACATATGACATGTACTCAAGAGACACAGAATTTTGAATACTGTAGTATGCATCTTAGTTTTCTAATTTTCAATATGTCTAATTTAAAACTATTTTTTAAATATACTGTAGACACCATGTGATGTTTCATTTTATGTGTCCAATGATTATGTTAAGGTATACCTAGATGGCTACTGAAACATTTCTAGGTCTGTCTGTGAGGATGCGTTCCAAGAGAGATTAACATTTGGATCCGTGAACTTAGTAAAAAGTATTCATTTTTACTAATGTGAGTGATCATCACACAATCTTTTGGGGGCCAGATAGAACAAAAAAGTAGAGGGAAGGTGAATTCTCTGAGCTATGATGTCTATCTTCTCTTTCCCTGGGACATCAGTCTTTCCAGGTCTCAGAGCTTCAGACACTGATACGTAGACCAAGGCCCCATCTCCTCTCCTGTCCCCAGGTTCTCAATAAGTCCCCTCTAATATGTCCATAGATATCCTATTGGCTCTGTTTCTCTCAAGGATCCTCACTAATTTATACAGAAAAAATATTAGAAGAGAAAAGAGGTTAGTACAAGATAGCAGAATTTTAAAACATTTTATTCTACTACTGGCAACTTTTAAAAATCAAAAATGATGTAAGATGAATATGATATATTAACTAATGTCAAATAAAAATGAGAATTAAAGTTATGTGCATTGTAAAATTCAATATATGTCATTTATATGAAACTGTTGTATAGTTTTTGATGGATCCAGCAACTTTAAAGCATTAACACCTGTACACAGTTATATCAATATCACATAATGCATTCTTTATTGTGTAGAAAATTTTTATAACTTTTAAGTCACACAAAATGTATCTCATAAAATGCAACTATTTTACTCTAATTAATATTATGAATGTGTTTGTTTTTTCGGTACAGAAATGTAAATATAAATCACTTAAAATCAACCTACAATGAAACTGAAATATTCATTGGACAACTTTCTGTCTGGATTCTGTACTATGTTATTTATTAAGAATAATGCATTTCTCCAACTTTCTAATTTAGGCTATAGATATGTGCATTTTTATTATTTTTCACTTAAGAAAACTAGAAAGATGTTTGAGAGGGTAGAACACTATAAGACATAGAGGGTTGAAAATGATTCGAGCATATTTACGTAAGAAAATATTTAGAGGCTGGGTGCAGTGGTTCATGTCTGTAACCCCAACACTTTGGGAAGCTGAGGCAGGCAGATCACCAGGTCAGGAGTTTGAGAACAGCTTGGCCAACATGGTGAAACCCCGTCTCTATAAAGATACAAAAAATTAGTCGAGGACAGTAGCATGCACTGGTAATCCCTTCTACTTGGGAGGCTGAGTCAAGAGAATTGTTTGAACTTGGGAGGCGAAGATTGCAATAAACCAAGATGGCGCCATTGCACTC
>NW_016107591.1:1510785-1523522 GCF_001604975.1 Cebus imitator | reverse complement strand
AAAAAAAAAAAAAAGAACAAAGAAAATGTTTAGAAAACTAGCACAGGAAACAAAAGCAAAAATAAAGAAGTGGTACTACATCATACTGAAAAGCTTCTACATGGCAAAGGATACAATCAATAGAATGACAGGATAAATAATAAGAACAGGAGAAAATAATTACAAGCCACACATCTGATAAGAAGTTAATTTTCAAAATATATAAAATGTGTAAGGAATTTCTGTGACTCAATAACAAAAATGTAAAATAACCTTAATGTTAATGGGCCAAGAACTTGAGCAGATATGTCTTTAAAGAAGGCATATGAATGGCCAACAGTTATATGAAAAGATGCTCAACATCACTAATTATCAGTAAAATGCAAATTAATACCACAACGACATAGTACTTCATACATGTTAGGATGGCTATTACAAATGTAACAGAAGATAATCGTTAGTGAATATTGGGAGAAATTTTCACCCTCTGCATGGCTGATGGCAATGGAAAATGTACCTAGATGTAAGAAATAGTATGGAGGATCCTCAAAAATATTTAAATAAAAATACAAATAAAAATAGAAAAACCATATTATCCGATAATCCAATTTCTGATATTTATCCAAAATAATTGAAATTATTATGTCAAAGAAACATCTGCACTTCCATGTTATTTCAGCATCATTCAAAATAGCCAAGATGTGAAAACAGCTCAAGTGTCAATCCACAAATAAATGGATATAAGAAACGTGGCAGATAAATATAATGTAATATTATTCAGCCTTGAAAATGAAGAAAAGTTTTCTATTTGCAACAACATGGAAGAAACTGGAGAATATTATACTAGTGAAATAAGCCAGTCACACAAGTACTGAATAATTCTACTTACATGATTAGTAGATTATAGGCTAATATAAATAATTCTATATAGATTAATGTAAATAATTCTACTTATATTATTCACAAATACTGAATAATTCTACTTATATGAGCTATCTGTTATAGTCAAACTCATGGAAGTACAGAAGACAATAATATTTGCCAGGGGCTGTGGTACTTGTTCAATTGGCATAAAGTTTCAGTTATTCTAGATGAGTAGATTCCAGAGATCTGGTTTATAGCATAGTACCTACAGTTAACGCAGTATAAAACACTTCACACTTTGTTAGTAGAATAGATTCCATGTTAATTGTTCTTACTACTTCTACACCCCGCAAAACAATAACATCACCACCACCATCACCAACAACAACAACAACAGAAAAACAAAGGGATGCAGGAAACTATGAAAGCTGTTGAATGTCTATTACTTTAATTCGCTGATGATATCGTAAGTTTTTGCCAATGTCTAAACTCATGATATTGTGCACATTAAATATACATGATTCTTTATACATCAATTATACTTTAGTAAAGCTGTTAAACAATTTTTAAAATTAGAGAGAAAAATATTAAAACTGTAGATCACTAAACTGGTAGTAGGCATGCAAATTCAAAATTAAATTTTATTCATGATAATACCCATTCAATTGTTGTTTTCCACTAAAAAGGGGGGGATGCACTTTATTACAGTGAAGTAAAAATTATTTTCCTCTCTGACTTTGATTCCTGTGCCAACTATCTGATTGATTTGTGACTTGTGCTGATTGACAGGGCAGAATGCAAAGGCTTTGCAATTAATAATTCTCTGCTGCTGCTGAGTACAAAGACCTTTATTTTAAATTATGTCAGCATGTTTCAGAATTTAATTATAGACCAAGGAATGAGTACTATCATTTTTAATCAAATACTTTTTTCTGATCAAATATAACCTTCCATAATATTTCAATACACACTAAAAATAAATTTGACTGGTATTTTTTCAAAAATGGAAAAATTATATTTTGAACTTTATAATTTTGTTTATTCATTTTCTTTTTTCCTCTTTGACGTTGTACTTCCATGTCTAGCTTACATATCCATTGATAATTATAGATCCAACTATATATCCAAGTGTTTATTTCAGATGAGTCTATATTCATACTAAACCACCACGTTTAATAGTCTGTAAAACTTCTTAATTGCAACTGTACATTTGTTAGTGACAAATAATTTAACGATCAATTGTTTGTTAATCAAAATAACGTACAATAGCAAAATTTCTCAAAAATATCAAGGAATATTGGCATAAGCCTACAAGTCTTTGCTTGCACAGGAAACAAATTAGCATAGTGAAAGACTAACAACGTAAAGTAAAGCATTGATATTTCATTTAAGTACTTTGAAGTAAAGGAGAAATAATCATTGACAATATTGAACGTTTTCTCAGTGGTAACTTGCAAAAAGAAGATATTACTAGAAACCTCTATAAAACAAATAACATTATATTATATTGTAGAAACAAAAGAGGAATGTTTGAAGAGATAAGGCTGAAAGTTTGGACCCAGGTTCACTTTAACATTGTTTAACTTAGTGACAATAAGTGTAGTTTAGTAGAGTTAAACACAGTTTTAGTCTACTTTTCTTTTCAGTTGCACTTAAAGAAAATTGTTGGCTCTTAATGACAGTTTAAAATAAAATTATTTTTATTCAGGTCTAGGTTCTATTCTACTCTCACCCCAGAGAACTCATAGAATCATCTGGTATCCATTGGGGATTGGATCAGGACCCTTGTGGACACCAAAATTCAGAGGTTCTCAAGTATTATATAAATGGCATATATTTGAATTTCATCTATGCAATCCCCCGTATACTGTAAGCCATCTCTATATTGTTTATAGTACGTATGTAAATGTAAATGCTATGTAAATGGTTATTATATATGTTACTTTAAAATGTGTATTGTTTTCTATTGCTGTATTTTTATTTTTCTTGCTTTTTTCCCAAATGTGTTTGATCTCCAGTTGCTTGCATCTGCATATACAGAGAGTCTACTGTATTTCCTTTTCTTTCCTAGTGATATAATTCAATTACTTCATTTATACTAATTTTAATTCCTTACTTTTGTTAAAATTATATATATATATATAATTATGAAAAATGCACTTGTCTTTCACAAATATATTGCTATTAAATACTTAATTTGTCTAGCCTTAAAAATGGCATAGGAGTACATAGATAATAGCAGTAGCCATCCATAGATATGCTATAACTAGATCTGGTTATTAACTTCAGTCGTTTATTGACTCAACATGCTTAAGGAAGCTTCTAAGCAAGGCTTGTTTGATCAGCCCTATTTGAATGAGTTACATTCAGGAAGTGAAAGATCAATGTCAACAATTTCTTAATTTTCTTGAGGTTTAAAGGATTTTAAAGAGACTAATAGATTTTATAATAAGCAATGTTCTGAAAAATAGTTAAAGAGTTAAAGAGAAAAATGTTATAGTGCAGGTAATTGAAAAAACAGTTTAAGTACAATTAAGCATAAAAAGAAACAAAAAAAATAAAGTATTTTTTTCAAAAGGGGATAGTTTTCATTGAATTGTCAACTGAACTCACAGATAAATTCATGTGGTTAAATAACAAATGTTTACTGAAATTGAGACAAAAATTTTTACATAATTGCAGGTTACATTTTACAAGCTTCTTTTAATAAAAAAATAAAATGCTTAAAAGCTCAAGCTACTTCTCAAATATGCCACATGGCTTATACTGGATGAATCCAAAGTGTTGAATTTATGTATGGAACATATATGCTACATAAATAGTGTTTATTATGCAGACTGGTAAAAGTAATCATTTATAAAATACTTTTAATGAAGAAAAACTCAACTTTAACTATCTTTTATTTTTTCTTCTCATTTTATTTTAATATTTTCATCCCTAACCGTCATAAATCAGATTATACTGTAGTTAAGTACTATTCTGTGCTATAGAGAAAAATTTCCTCCTTGGGTGGTTTCAAAAGTTTTAGGCCAGTAACCTCACACACTAAAATAAAATATATAGTCATTTATGCAGAAAAATTAGTACTAAATAAAGCTACAAATATTGTTATTTCACTAAATCCAATGCTAAAGAAAATATACTTTTTGCTTTATTTATTCTTGGTAAAAACAATGTAGACATGTTATTAGATACCAAAGCTTACATGGCTTACAAATATTTTATACACCCAAAGTAAAAATTCTGGCAAAATAAGGCAGAAGAATGTGGCTGGAGGTCTTACAGACTCTCAAACATTATTCTTCTATGACTATATTTAATATACTGGATTTGGTAGCAGACAGTGTTAGAACACTTATAACTGGCTATGCTTGCTTCTGCTCAATTATTTCATTAGATTTTCCAGGATTTTCTTAGATGAATTCACATATTAATTTAATTAAGTGATAGATTACAAAATTAGCTTTATTTTTACTAAGTATGTCACTGAGAAAAGCACTGCAAATACACACTTAAGTTTTAAGTTTGGTAAGCAGGAGTAACCTTCATAAGATATCAAACACAGAAATGTCTCTGCTGTGGTAAGAAAATATGATAAACTGATTTGCAAAAACATTTCTTTAGCATGGCATAACTAGTAAACTTCCCAGACAAATTTGTTCTCTTCCTGGGTAGAAGTATAGCTAAAGGAAAAAAAAAAAAGCTAGCAGTTTCAGAGCTCAACATGCTTCTGACTCCCAATATGAAACCAAGTGTTTTCACTCTATCTCCAGATTCATATGTGTAACTGTATGCTTGAAATATCTCTTAATTTCATTCAGATTTTCAACAAAATTGTTTTTAAAGGTATTAAACATGGAAACAAACAAACAAAAAACATTACCAGCCATCATAAAAACACAATTAAGTACATAGACAATTGACACTATTAAGCAACTACACAATCAAATATATATTACAATTCACTAACAACACAATGGCAGAATAAAATATATGCATATGAATATTAAACTTGAACATCAATGTGCTAAATGCCCCACTTAAAATGCATAGACTGGCAAATTGGATAAAGAAGCAAAACCCAACTGTATTCTGTCTTCAAGAGACCTGTCTCACATGCAATGACACCCATACTCCCAAAATAAAGAGATAGAGAAATATCTACCAAGCAAATAGATAATAATAAGGAGGCAGGGGTTGCTATCTTTTTGTCTCACAAAACAGGCTTTAAACCAACAAAAATGAGAAAGGACAGAGATAGGCATTATGTTATAATAAAGCGTTCAGTTCAACAGAAGATTTAACTATTCTAAATAAATATGAATCAAACACTGGAGTACCCAGATTCATAAAACAAGTGCGTGGACACCTACAAAGAAAGTTCGATAACCACACAATAATAGTGTGAAAATTTCAACACCCCTCTGACAGTATTAGACAGATCATCAAGGCAGAAAACCAGCAAAAATTTTTGAGACCTAAAGTCAACACTTGACCAAATAGACATAACAGACATCAACAGAACAATCAAGCCAACAAGAGAATATACATCTTTCTCATCTTCATATGGTGTGCATCCTAAAATTGACCTCATGTTGGGCAATAAAGCAATTTTCAACAAATTCAAATATACTGAAATCTGACCAACCACAGAAACAGACAACAGCACAAGAAAAATAGAAATCAATACAATAAGTTATCTCAAAACTATGTAATTACATGGAAATTAAACAATTTGCTCTTGAACAGCATTTTGGCAAATTAAGAAAGTAAGGTGTAAGGCTGGGCGTGGTGGCTCACGCCTATAATCCCAATACTTTGGGAGGCCAAGGTGGGTGGATCACGAGGTCAAGAGATTGAGACCATCTGGTCAACACGGTTAAACCCTGTCTCTACTAAAAATACAAAAATTAGCTGGGCATGGTGGCGTATGCCTGTAGTCCCAGCTATTCTGGAGGCTAAGGCAGGAGAATTGCTTGAACCCAGGAGGCAGAGGTTGCAGTGAGCTGAGATTTTGCCATTGCACTCCAGCCTGGGTAACAAGAGCGAAACTCTGTCTCAAAAAAAGAAAAAAAAAGTAAGGTGTAAATTAATAAATTATTTGAAACAAATAAAAACAAAGATACAACACACCAGAATCTCTGAGACACAGCTGAAGCAGTGGTAAGATGAAAATTTATAGTGCAAAAACACCCACATTAATAAATTAGAAAAACATCAATTTAAGAACCTAACATCACACTGAAAGATACAAACAAACAAAAAACACAGGCAAACCTACTCCAAAGACAGCAAAAATAAAAATAAAAATAAAAGAAGGAAAAAAGAAAGAACTATAATAAAAGCCAAACCAAATGAAATTGAGATATATAAACTGGTACAAAAGATAATCAAAACCAGCAGCCTGTACTATTAAGAATAAATAAGATTAACACATTGCTAGCTACACTAATAAAGAAAGAGGGGTGATCCAAATAAAGATTATAAGAAGTGACAAATGGGACATTACTACAGACCCCCCAGAAATACAGAAATAAATGAAAATATATACTCAGAGATTTTTATAAAAATCTATACGCACACAAACTAGGAAACCTAGAATAAATTGATAAATTCTTGCAAACACACAACCTTTCAGAACTGAGCCAGTAAGAAAATGGAAACCCTGAACAGAACCAATAATGGGTTCTGAAATGGAATCAATAATCAAAAGCCTAACAACCAGAGCAAGCCCTGCCAGATAGATTCACAGCCAAATTCTACCAGACATATATATATAAAAAGCTGGTACCAATCCTACTGTAACTATTCCAGAAAATTGAAAAGAAAGACTCCTCCCAAACTCATTTTATGAGGCAAGTGTCAACCTGATACCAAAACACTAGAGGAATCACAATAAAAATAGAAAACTTTAGACCAGTATCTCTGATGTACACAGATGCAAAACTCCTCAACAGAATACTAGCAAATTGAATTCAGCAGAACACCAAAACTCTAATCCACTACACTCAAGTAGGCTTTATTCCTGTGATGCAAATTTGTTTTAACATGAGCAAATCAGTAAATGTGATTGATCACTTGAACAGAACTAAAACACACGCAACACACAAATTGTCTCAATAGATGCAGAGAAGGCTGATCATCTCAATACAATCAGACAAGGCTTTCAATAAAATTCAACACTCTTTAATGGTAACCTCAGCAAACTATGCATTGAAGGGATATATCTGAAAATAATAAAACTCACATATGACAACCTCACAGCTAATGTCATACTGAATAGGCGATAGAGGAAACCATTCCCCTTGAGGAGTGGAACAAGAAAAGAATATCTATGGTCATAACTCCTATTCATTGTAGTACTGGAAGTGTTGGCCAAAGTAACCAGACAAGGGAAAGAAATAAAAGGCATCCAAATTGAAAGAGAAGAAGTAGAACTATTTTTCTTCACTGCCTCATTGAGCTGTGAGAAGAGGGCGACTGTCCTCCAGACCTCAGAATGGTAGATCCACTTACTGCTTGCACTGTGGACCTGAAAAATCCACAGACACTCAATGCCAGCTAATGAAAGCAGCCAGGAGGGAGTCTAGCATCCTGCAAAGCCACAGGGGTGAAGCTGCCCAAGACAATGGGAATCCACCTTTTGCATCAGTATGACCTGAATGTGAGACATGGAATCAAAGGAGATAATTTTGGAGCTTTAAGATTTGACTGTCCCATTGGATTTCAGACTTGCATGGGGGCCTTTAGCCCCTTTGTTTTAGCCCATTTCCTCCATTTGGTATGGATGTGTTTATCCAATGCTTGTACTCCCCCACCCCTTGCATCTAGGAAATAACTAACTTGCTTTTGATTTTACAGGATCATGGCCAGAAGGGACTTGCTTTGTCTCAGATGTGACTTTGTCGTAGGCTTTTGAGTTAATACTCAAATGAGTTAAGACTGTAGGGGATTGTTGGGAAGGCATGATTGCTTTTGAAATGTGAGGACATGAGATTTGGAAGGAGTCAGGGATGGTTTGTCTGTGTCTCCACCCAAATCTCTTTGAATTGTAGCTCTGTAGTTCCTAATTCCCATGTGTTGTGGGAGGGACCTGGTGAAAGATAATGGAATCAATGGGGGTGGTTTCCCCATACTGTCCTCATGGTCATGAATAAGTCTTATGAGATCTGATAGTTTTATAAGGGAAACTCCCTTTTGCTTGGCTCTCATTCTCTCTTGTCTGCTGCCATGTAAGACGTGCCTTCCTCCTTCCACTATTGTGAGGCCTCCCCAGCCACATGGAACTATGAGTCCATTAAACCTCTTTTTCTTTATAAATTATCCAGGCTCAGATATGTCTTTATCAGCATCATGGAAATGAACTATGACACACCCAAAGGAATGTAAGTCATTCTACCATAAAAACACATGCACACATATGTTCATTGCAGCGGTATTCACAAAAACAGCAAAGACATGGAATTAACCTAGATGTCCATCATGGTATATACGTACCACATTGTCTTTATCCAAATCACCGTGGTGATTTGGATAAAGACAATGTGGTACGTATATACCATGAAATACTATGTAGCCATGAAAGTAATGAAATTATGTTCTTTGCAGCAACATGGATGGCACTGGAGCCCATTACAGTATTCTAAGCAAACTAACAGAATATAAACCCAAATACCATATGTTCTCACTTATTATTGGTAGCTAAACTTTACACATGAACACAAAGAAAGAAACAATAGACACTTTGGCCTACTTGAGGGTGAAGTGTAGAATGAAGTTGAGGATTGAAAAACTACCTACTTAGCACCTACTTTGTGGCAGGCACTCTGCAAGGCACAAGAGATATAGCACTAAACAAAACAGACAAAGGCCCCTAGTCTCTCACAACTCACATTCTAGTTATTAAAAAAGAAGAAGGCAACCTCAATAGCAGGCCACTAAGCCCACACACAAAAGGATAAATAAAAGCTAATCCATTACTGCCAAAGGAAAAAAAAAAAGAAAAACTACCTTTTGGGTAATACATTCACTATCTGGGAGACAAAGTAATTTGTACACCAAACCTCCACAATGTGCAATTTACCCATGTAACAAACTTGCATCTGTTCCCTAGAACCTAAAATAAAAGCTGGAAGGAAAAATAAAGAGATAAATTGAATAATGAAATTATAATAACACAAGGAAATTACAACCATAAGTAGGATAAGTTCATTTTAAAAGTATGTATATTTTTAAAAACTTGAAGAACAAAGTCAATAGATGTAGTATAGCAACACATTGAGAATTATGAAGAGTTATTCATTTTAAATAAATGTCTAAGTTAGGACTCTAAGTTAGGACATAGTCATGTCGCTTCACTTCTTCCTTAGTCACTCATGGTAGATAATGATACACATTTGACCATCAGTAAAATGATGATGAAACATGATTAAATGAAGCTCATATCATTGTAGAGAAACATAAAAATTCATCAAAGAATAAAAAGGAGAAATAACCAACTGAAATAAACAGAACCAGAACATAGAATGAGAACCACTTTTTAAGAGAGATGCCTATATTGAACATATTAATAAAATAACAAAACGTGGGACATGAAATTAACTGTATATATATTTATATATACACACATCACACATTATACATCCATGTATATGTAGTTATATGCTATTTATATATATACATACATATATATATATATATATATACACTGTGTATGTATATACACACATATTGTGCATAATATGTATACATGCAATAAAATTACTGAATACCCAAATGGACTAGGTTATAGAACTAAAAATTCAAATAAACAGTTGCATATACACTAATAAATGTGGACAGCTTTTCATTGATAAAGTTAAATATTCAAATCTAAAGTCTTTAAAAGTGAGTGTAGTATATGTGAATTTGTTATGTGAATTATATGCCGCCATTGTACTCACAGATGACAACTATCATTATTTTTTACCTACCAGGCAAGTTTAGTCAAGAGATGCCAACCAAACTGATAGCATTCCATTCTGTAAAATAAAATGAGATTAGAAAAAGTGTGAAAAAGAGATCACTCATATTTTGTCCATTGTGGTTAATCATTTATTACATTTTATCAAAGAGAAGACAAAATTAAGAAATAAAAAAATAAATATTATTGCTTTCAAAACGGAAAATTTGATTTGATGTTGATATCAATTGGCGTTTACTTCTTGGTCACTATCATCAAACATAATTGGTCATTGTCAAGCCATTTGATTTCATCAAAATCTCACATCTCTTGTTTGGTAACATGATGTCCTCTTTGTCTTTATTAATATAAATATCTAATTCTTTTGGAGGGAATTTAACCAATTATTTAAGTAGTGCTTTTATTTTAGAGAGTAGAAACTGATAACAGACCAAAAAGATAAATTTGTTAAAATTTAAATTTTAAATTTGTTGAAATTGTTAAACACAATGCATAATCATTTTTCTCTCCCATAGCAAATCCAAGCTAGTAATTCACATAAGCTGTATCCTGTGCAGTCGTTCAAATATCCAATATCCTGGATTCTCAGCCAGTTTCATCATAACAGTTTCCAGGTAACTGGTTGTTGATTTCCAAGACCACAGCCTAGAACAGGCATACATCATGCTCCACACATTCTACTGGGGTCAATTTATTCACGTGGCCACATCCAACTAGCTGTGCAATGGTGTCTATTACACATAGAGAAGCAGAAAGAGTATTACTTTTGCCATATTAAAAAATTCAATTTATTTGTTTAATCTATTTTTATGCTTGCATAAAAAATGACTGTTTTTTCCCAAAGGAAATTCTATATATGACTTTGAAGTGTCCCTTAATCAGCTCAGTACACTCATTCAAACTTTATTATCATTAAATTAAACATTCTATTTTTCAATGGAAAAACACAGTTTCAGACCAATGTAATTTCTACTATTCTAATTTAATTTGGGGCAAGTCTAAGATCTCTGCTAATTTAAACATTTCTCAGGATAATGTTTACTTTTAGGAACAATTTTAATATATAGCATATTCACTACATTTTGTCAGTGTCTTTCACCATTTTATCTCAATCAAGAATTATAGTTTTCTAACATTTAAGGTACTGGTTGAAAAGCCAACTTAAAGATCTCTATTTAAAGTGAAGCATGGCAACACATTTTTAAAACAGGAGAAGTTGAAGATTTGTTTGCACATTTTAAATATATACCTTCAAGGAATAGTTTTAAATAAAACCTAATTACTACATTGAGTTTACACATGTGCGATACAATTTGCAGAATTATTTGTTGAAGGGCATTTCATGTAGGTACTTGCCTTATCTTCTTTCATTTTTAAGTACCGATAAAACAATCTGGAGAGCTACAAAATTGTAATTGTTTTTTGTAAAACCTAGCCTGAAAGATACACTTCATATGACATCTTTTACAGACACTCTCATGTGTTTATCATTCCTTTGATTCTTTTTCCAGCTCATAAGAAGCATGCTTGCACATTTGTATTCTGTCCATACCTAAATTCCAGTAAAGGTCAGCTTTCCCATAAAAAGACTATAAATAGTGCATAAAATGATAATCCAAGCTAGCACATCAAGAAAATAAAAGCATAAAGTAAAGGTCATTTTCACAATTTTTATCTTGAAGCACTCTCAAAAATATATAGTGTGAAAATTTGTCAAAGTTTTCAAAAGAAGAGGGTGGAAGTTGAAGTTCCTTTTCCTTTGTATTTTTTTCTATGACCTTTCTAGAAATTAAAAATAGATAATACATTGTTGAGACCATTATCTTTATGTTGGTTTGATTATTGGAGTCATTACTGCGATATTTAATCAGTTATCAGAGTAATACTTGTTTATGTTAAAAATAATTATTTCCTTGCAAACTGCATTTAGATTTGGTTACATTAAAAATTGGTAAAGGATATAAGTCTTTCCAAGGTAATCAAGAAGAAAACACTTATTTTTTAAATAACTATTTAAATAAAATATGCCTGTACGTCTTGATACTGGAACTTTTATTCAGTGAGCATTTATCAGGAATCTAATACTTGTAATAGGAAGATATTTCACCTACTAAACTGACTATGTTTTGTATAACAAGAAAAACCTGGAATTATATTTTAAAAAATCTTTCCCCAAATTGGAAAGGTGCTGAGAGACCAAATAATGACTTGGACAAATCCAGCTTGGCAAGTAGATGAGTTTATTAGGACTTAGCATATGAAGCAATAGGGAAGCTTTAGAGATTCATGTGCTGCCTTCCATCTCTAAGCTGCTTTTAAGCTAATTTTCTCGCTCTTTGCCCTACAGCCTGTGTGTAATAGGACTGTTTTCCTTAATATGTTCCTAGATAGTCTCTAGGATGTTTGGATTCTCAGGGATACCTGGTCCTTGGCTGACCACTGTGGCCTTGGCTTACTGCCTGGCCTTCAGAGTTTAGACAGTGGACATACACCCCTTAGTAACCTGATGGAGAATCAGTCACGCTAATATTCACCCTGTCTCCCAGCTCTTACATTCTTCCTGCGAACGGTTGCATAATGGTCTCTGAGCAGGGTGTAAGGGAAAGAACTATACAGGTCTGTAACATACAGCCATGGTCTGTGTGTGCGAGCCAAATATACAGTACACATAACATATAAAACAGAAGCTAGGCCGGGCGCGGTGGCTCAAGCCTGTAATCCCAGCACTTTCAGAGGCCGAGGCGGGTGGATCACGAGGTCAAGAGATCGAGACCATCCTGGTCAATATGGTGAAACCTCGTCTCTACTAAAAATACAAAAAATTAGCTGGGCATGGTGGTGCGTGCCTGTAATCCCAGCTACTCAGGAGGCTGAGGCAGGAGAATTGCCTGAACCCAGGAGGCGGAGGTTGCGGTGAGCCGAGATCGCGCCA
>NW_016107591.1:1473709-1510750 GCF_001604975.1 Cebus imitator | reverse complement strand
AAAAAAAAAAAAAAAAAAAAAACAGAAGCTTACTAAAATTATAATGTCTATTAGCAAAACATAACTCCAGTGGATAAGTAAGTTGTGTAACCAGTCTGGGAATGAGTCAAAGAAACCTAATTGAGTTATAACATACATTTGAGTTGACACGCGATTTAAAGGATCTGTCACATTATTCTCTTCACAGGCACAACAAGTAGGATCTATGAGTGCACATGTGCTACCCTGGGCTTCAGTGAGCATGTTGAAGGTCACATAGCTTAGTAACACTACCTTTCTCATTTGAGCAGTCTCCTGATCTAGCAAGCTAATACTGTTCTTAGTGTGATGAAATTCCTTGGTGGATTATAATGCCAGGTTAGTGACTTGAATCAAAGCATCAATGGCACCTGCAGAGGATGTAAGAATACTCACTGGCCATTTCCACTATGCCAAGGATCAGAGAAGCCTGGCTCTCATGGTTTCCATGTTGGATGGGCTGGTGGGTAGTTTTGTGTATAACTCCTTGTAGGAGTGGCCACCCCATTGTGCATCACCCAGGTCAGTTATGTGGTACAAATGGCCATCAGTTAGCCCCACTTATTACCATCTTGTCCCCAAAGGTGAGGAAAACACACTTGCCTTCTTAGAGCTATTTTGTCAACCAGTCCAGTCTGCTGCCAACACAGGGTAAGTACAATTACAGGCTAATGGGGGTAGCAACCACATCAGTTAGGAATCAGTGGAATTGGAGGTGTGATTATGTCTTCCAGTATATAAAGGGGCTCTTTGGTAGAGCACTACATTTTCAGTGATTGCCCAGAAAAGACCATCTGTATGGACATGTGAGTGGTGTAGTGTCATTCATTTGCTATCAGATAAGAGCAAACACATTTTGGGTCTCTGTTCTGTTACGGATAGGCCCTTCAGGAGGATGCAATCCCCAGTGAACCAGGGTTGTCTTATCTGTACTGTTGAACCAGTCACTGTGATTCTGTCAGGAGGAGGTTAGAATATTCCAGGACATAACCATAAAACTTGACAGGAGGAGGTATTCACATACCAGCCAGACTGGGTGCTGACTGCTGCTATAATTGCAGCCTAGCACAGGAACATATTCTAGACTGGTGGTGGGAAGAACAGCCTATGGGTGTAAATACAGGTGTTTAGCAGGAGCTCTTATGAGTGTACCCATTCACTGCAACATTATTACTTCTTTATTTTCTTCCATTGGCCCTGTTAGGAACGCCACCAACCCTCAAACCTGGCTTACAGTACCACACAGGGCTTCTCTCCCTAGGAGCAGGCATTATAGCCAATTGGTAAGTTTCTGGCCTTGCCTGTGCTATCCACACTATGATCACTTCAGTAGGTGTCAGTGCTCCATGTGCTGTTAGAGTAAGGTTCTCGGACCTCCATCAAGGATCACAGCTGGAATTACCTCCCCTCCAGCAGCCTTCATGGTACCTTCTGGTGCCATGAAACTCATCCAGTACAGGAGTACCTTGTAGCTCAACTCAGGTTCATTTAGCCACTGACACATGGCAGATCCACTGGTATTCCCAGGAGCATCGCCTGGCCACCTGCTTCAGGAGCATGGCTCAGAGGCAAAAGAGATAATCCTGAGACTTCGTAGGGCCTGTTTTACAAGATTTGTCAACTCTTCATAGGGAGTGATGCCACATGTGGCAGTGAATGACTCATTTAAAATGTGTATAGCTTCGGCGAATTTCTTAGTCAAGGACCCTAAGGAACTGTCCTGAGACAATGAACATAATTGAGTTTTCAACAGGACATTTCTTTTCTATGAGGTCTGACCCTCTTGAGCTACATGGAAAGTGGAAACTCAAGTCTATGTTTTATTCTGATGCCCATTGTTAGACATCATGGCCCACGAAATGGGGGCCCTGATCACTACTTTTCTTTTTGGCATGCCATGCACGATGCTGAGTGGTAAGACACTTGATGGTCTCCCGCTGAGTGGCATGTTTTACTGGGAAAGTCTGTAGTAGCTCTGTTGTTGTATAGCTACACAGGTTAAGGCTTACCTTGTCCCTCCACTCTGGGCATGTGGTTGATATAATCAACTTTCAGTCCTGCAGTCGACTGTACAATTCAACATATGTAACCTGGTAAGGAAAGAAATGTTCTAGGTCGTAGCCATGAACAGGTCTCCCAGTTCAGAAAAGCTGCCAAAATATCTGCATATCCAATAAGGATGCCTGCTGCCTTTGCTATGGCCCATCCCACGGCTGTCCCCTAGTGGCTGCTCTTAAGATGTAACCAGGGTTTTCTGTTTTTTTGAAGGGTTTTTTGAGGCCAAGAAACAGATGAAAAAATGCTCATCATCACTGGTCATTAGAGAAATGCAAATCAAAACGACATTGAGATACCACTCACGCCACTTAGAATGACGTTCATTAAAAAATCTGGAGACAACAGATGCTGGAGAGGATGTGGAGAAATAGGAACACTTTTACACTGTTGGTGGGAGTGTAAATTAGCCCAACCATTGTGGGAGACAGTGTGGCGATTCCTCAAAGACCTAGACAGAAATTCCATTTGACCCAGCAATCCCATTACTGGGTATATATCCAAAGGATTATAAATCATTCTACTATAAGGACACAAGCACACAAATGTTCATTGCAGCACAGTTTACAATAGCAAAGACCTGGAACCAACCCAAATGCCATTGATGATAGACTGGGCAAGGAAATTTGGCACATATACACGATGGAATACTATGCAGCCATCAAAAACAATAAGTTCGTGTAATTTGTAGGAACATGGATGAACCTGGAAACCATCATTCTCAGCAAACTGACACAAGAACAGAAAATCAAACACTGCGTGTTCTCACTCATAGGTGGGTGTTGAACAATGAGAACACATGGACACAGGGAGGGCAGCTTCACACACTGGGATCTGTTGGGGGAAAATAGGGGAGGGACAGCAGGGGATGGGAAGTTGGGGAGAGATATCATGGGGAGAAATGCCAGATATAGGTGATGAGGAGGAAGGTAGCAAATCACACTGCCATGTGTATACCTATGCAACAATCTTGCATGTTCTTCACATGTACCCCAAAACCTAAAATGCAATTAAAAAAAAAAGAATCAAGAAGGGGAAAGAATTCTACAGTGAAAACCATAAAATACTGCTAAAATAAATTTAAAAATACACAAGTAAATGGAAAGAAAATCTTTGTTCATGTATTGGGAAAAAAAAAAAAAAGATGTAATCATAGGGTAGACTCCTCCAATGGGCTTGGGCAAATTGCCAGCACCTGAGTTTCTACCTCTTGATTTACTCAAGGTGACTTAGGCTGTGGGCATCCACAAGGTGCACCGTAAGATAAACATCCTTCTCGTGTAACCTCATGTGGATGTCCTGCCACATAGACATTCCACAAAGGCACCTGACACAAACCTGCCAACTGACTGTGGGCCATTGATCGATCCACATGGTAAGGTCTGTATATGTAGCCCAACTGTGCAAGGGACCAGGGCTTGTGGATGATGAGTAACCACACTGCCCATAGCTTGACCCATTGACTGCTTTGTGCGAATTTCCATGCTCTCTATATGGCATTAGTATCCATTTGCAACATGACCACTATTGTTGAGTGCCTTTGCTAGACCCATCAGTGTACCAGGCACTAGTGGATATTAGTGGGATCCCCTCATATATGATGGTTGGCGTAACAGGGGGCTCCACCTCCATGTACTGCCTCTTCCACTTGTTCAAAGTGGATGGGTCAGAACACTTCCTGTAGTGCCTGACTTAAAGGATTAGTGGGCAAGACATCTCTTTTTAGCAGATAGGTATGCCATTTCTGCAAGGCGTGTGATTGTGCCACACCAGAAGTGGGTTTGGCTAGGAGGTCTTTGATTCATCCTTTTATAGCACAAGCAATTTTTACTGCACATGATGGCCTCTGCTTGTTACAGTGCCTTATACATGGCCAACAGCTGTTGCTCTAGCACTGTATAGTGAGATTCTATCCCTTCCATAATTATGACCAAAACCATACAGGTATTCATTCTATTGGTTGTTTTGCCACAAACACCAACTCATGCTTATGGCATCTCTAGAGACTTTTAATACAAAAGGTGCTAAAGCAGTGTGACCCCTAGGTTTTGTGGGTGATTTTAGAATGTCCTCCCTGCAAGTGGTATTGTTCACATTCCTTACCTGCCAGGGCCATGGCAAGTGTACAGGCACCCATCGGCTCATCCCTGTTTTTGTTCTTTGATTGCATTATGGATTCAGTCCTTGCTTTTCTCCAGCTCACTGAGGTCTGCCAATGTTTCCCTGACACACACAGATTTTATTTTTTAATAACAGGCTTAGAGATGTGATCAAAGCACCAAATCAAAACCCCCCTTAAATTTGAAATCAGAAATTCAATGGGTGCCTGTAATCATTTTAATGTTTTAAGACACACAAAAAGTCTACCTACAAGAATTTATCTCATTTAAATTTAATTGTTTTATTTATTTTTAGCAGTTTTCCCAGATTACTCATGACAACCAAAATATTAGACAAAACGAGTCATTATTTCAGTTTTTTTGGTCAACAATTTTTATAATCTGTGAATATTAGGTATTCATTTAACCAAGAAACTTAAAGTTAAACACACAACCATTTTGGCTGATAACTGACAAAATTTAGCTGTTTTATTAAATCAACACCAAATTTATTTTAATTATGAAAAAAATCATACAACAAATATTACTCTGTTATTGGCTAGGTTTATTGTCTTATAATCTTTACATCAAACCTTAACATCTTAAAATATTTAGTAGAGGAAAATATAAAAATTACATAATCAGTTAACCCCAAAATATATATTAACACTTTTGAAGATAATTTTATTTTTATTTTACAAATAATTTTAAAGCCGATTTATTTACCAAAGGTTATTGAATTCACATGAACTTGAAAACCATTTGGACTTATTTAAGTTGAATATTCTTAAATTTACAAGTCAATTTGCTGGCATTCTAGAAACAACAAATAACATAATACATGTACATACACATGAAGACATCTAAAACACACACACACACACACACACACACACACACAGAGAGAGAGAGAGAGAGAGAGAGAGATTCAATAGCTTTTACCTCAGAACTCTAGTCATGAGACAGTATCACAAACTCGTTATTTTACAACAGATGACCATTTTCAAATTATTTTTTACAAAATCGGGACATGTTAATATGGCTAAACTTTATTTGCCGTGATAGGTAAACCAAGAAAAGACAAGGGTCAAAATTTTAGATAAAGTAGTTTCCATGGCAGTTTGATATTTAAACAAACAAAACAAAACAAAACACGTCTTTTATCTTTTCTTCAGGTCCAAATAAGTTTCATTGTTACATTTTAGTAGAACTGGTTGAACTAAGAAAGAGAAAAATCTACAAGTTGCCTTGAATTATTGAGTTTTATCTCAACCCTGGTAGCTTAATAATAGTAGATTCAAAGTAGGCAGAAAGTAAAAAAGAGAAATAGATAGCTTTGGAACATTCTACCTAATTCTACAGTTGCAGATTTACCATTTTAGCTCCCAATTTATTTTGTTGTATTTTGCTCATGAGTTTAAAACATACACAAGATACCTTTGTCTACCAAACAGGCTAAGAAAGTAAAAAAATATAAATTTGCGCAAGACAGGACCATAATATGTAACTAGCTGGAGTCCCAGAAACCTGGCATGCCCTCCAACTTCTGCAGGGGTTTCTACACTTTTCTTTTTTCAGCTCTAATAGATTTCTCCATAGGCAGCCTTAGTGCAACAATAGCACATTTATTAGTCTTTTGTACCTTAATATCTTACCTTCTTGTAATAGATGGCCAGTCTCTGCCCACATTTTCCAAGTGTTTCCATACTCACCTGGCAGTCCACAAAGTTTAAACAGTCGGGCAACTCCACCCCATAAACATGTTGTCAACCACCCAAGACTCCCCCCACAGATGCTCCTTTCTCTTTTGATCTCTCAGATGTTATTTGTGACACCAACTGTCATGAGAAAAATTCAGAATTCTATTTAAAAGCAAACAAACAGGCAAGCAAAACCTTTCCACAAATTGAGAGGGAGCTGAGAGACCCAAGAATGGCTTGGACAAGCCAAGCTTGATGAGTAGAGGAGTTTATTATAACTTAGGACTTACATATGAGGTTCTCCTGGACAGCAGCAGGACGGCTTTAGAGATCCACACTGCCTCCCATCCCTAAGCTGCTTTCAAGCTAATTTTCAGGCTCTTTCCCGTGTGTGTGTGTGTGTGTGTGTGTGTGTGTGTGTGTGTGTGTGTGTGAGATGGGACTGTTTTCCTGGAATGTTCCCAGGTGGGCACTGAATGTTTGGGTTCTCAGGGACACTTGCTCTTTGGCTGGGCACCATAGCTTTTTCTCACTGCTTGGCCTTCAGACTTCAGGTAGTAGACATATATACTTCAGTAATCTCATAGGGGACCTGTCACACTACATAATCATCTATTTTTAGTAATGATTTTTAACCTAGTCTAGTTTGGCTAGATAACTTAGGAATGAGTAACTTTTGGAAGCCTTTAGAAAGGCTACCTTTGTTAGTTTGGGGATCCAGAAAATATGCAAGCATGAAGAACTTGCCTCAGTTGTACATACTCTAGGACAAAGTTCAGAGGTTTCATATAGTCTGTGAAATCAAGACAAGTGACTTACCATAGACAAGGGTGTAGAAGCATAAGCTCTTTAGCTCACTGGAAATAATAGAGCACATCCATGGAATGATATTTAGCCCTCTGCTACTTAATCTCCCTAGCTTCTGATAATTTTTCCTACCCTAATAGTCCCTATATTATTGTAATTACTTATGTATATGAGTGTCTCTGCAGAAAATTGTTAGCTCCTCTGGGAAGAGACCATATCTCATCACTTGTTTAATAATCTGATAATACATAATTGTTGTACACTTCTAAGGCACATTATTATTTAATTGAATTACCAAACACACTTTAAGTAAATAGAGTTAATTAGGCAGTATTCAGCACCAGACAGTACAAGAGTAAATACAGCAAATTAATATGATTAGTTCCAAATCTTAAAAATTTTAAGTGTGGTAGAGGAAAATGATATTTTTAGTATGTTCTTTGCATACACACAAAATGAAATTATAAAGTGGTTGAAAAAATGGCAATACACTACATTTTCTTGTGGCTTTTGGGACTAGCATTAACGGAGGTGTAGGATTTTAATAGGTAAAACAGATTTGGGATGATGTGAAAAGCAGGTAGGAAAAAACGTGAGCAAGTGCAAAATACAGCAAATATTTTTTGAGTGGAGTTAACAAATGTCTAAATCTTTCTCATTAGAAGGCTAACATTTATATAAGTAAATGTTACATTAGTAACATAATGATTATAATCTTTGTCAAATGGAATTAATCTATCATTTCATATTATAGGTAACAATATCTTCACTTTATTTTATTTATTTATTTATTTATTTATTTATTTATTTATTAAGACATAGTCTTGCTCTGTCCCCCAGGCTGCAGTGCAATCCTGCAATCTCGGCCCACTGCAAACTCCACCCACCAGGTGCAAGCAATTCTCATGCGTCAGCCTCCCAAGTAGTTGGGATTACTGGTGTGCACCACCACGTGGGGCTGATTTTTGTATTTTTAGTAGAGACAGGTTTTGCAGTGTTGCCCAGCTTGATCTCAGACTCTTGACCTCAAGTGATCCTTCCCGCCAGGGCCTCCCAAAGTTCTGGGATTGCAGGCATAGGCCACCATGCCAACCCAGTATTTTCCCTTTAGTGCTTTGCAAAACTAAGTTAACTTTTTTGAAAATTACAGTCATATTCACCATGATAACCACCAAAAAAGAATAATACCTTTATTTTCTCCAAATAATACTTTAGAGTTTATTAAATAACAAACATATGAGAGGTGTTTAACACATTATAAATTGAGATGATTTCATTTAAATTTATAATTAGGTATCGGTATAGCCATTTTGCTGGTAAAAATGTAAAAGTCTAATAATGGCAGATATTAGCATGGATATAAAGTAATCATAACTTGTATATATTGATGCAATGACTCTTGATAAATTTTTGGCAGTATCTATTTAGATATATATGTTACACACTATTTTTATCCAAATGTAATATCTAATTATGATGCATACATATATTCACCAAATACATATATTAGAATGTTTAGAGAAACAGTATCTAGAAATAAACCAAATGTCCATCAATAGTAGAATACTTTGCTGTATTCACCAAATGACATACTATCTGTGTGTTAGTTTGCTCTCATGCTGCTAATAAAGACATACGCAAGACTGGGTAATTCTAAAGGAAACAGGTTTAATTGACTCACAGTTCTACATATCTGAGGAGGCCCCACAAACATGGCAGAAGGCAAAGGAGAAGCAAAGGCACATCTTACATGGTGGCAGGCAAAAAAACTTGTATCTGGGAACTCCCATTTATGAGAACCCTACAGATCTCATGAGACTTATTCACTACCACAAGAACAGTATGGAAGAAACCACCTCCGTGATTCAATTATCTCCACCTAGCCCCTCCCTTGACACATGGGAATTATTACAATTCAAGTTAAGATTTGGGTGGGGACACAGCCAAACCATATCAATCTGGTAATAAAAAGAAATGACATATAACTACATGCAACCATAAGAACTTTTATGCAAAATTGCATATACATGCCTCCATTGACATAAAGCTACAAAATAGGCAAAATGTGTTGAAGATATTAGAAGTCATGAGAGAGGTCAATCTTGGGTGCAGTGTATAGTGACTGAAAGGGGGAATAAAGATAATACCTACAGTCCTGATAATATTATATATATTTTTTGGTTTGTGTTCTAGGTGCAGGGCTATGTTCAAGCCAATGCTCACATTATTCTGAAAAAGAAAATGTGGGGAATATGAAATAATTTAAGAAATGTAAAAGAAAAATAATGGGAGGCTTGCCATAAAAGAAGTACACCATTACAGGAAATTAATACCTCTCACTGTCAATTCTCCACTTACTTAGTGGTGAAGAATGGAATTCAGTTGCAAATAAGAAATTACTTTTTTTTTTCTTTATTAATGGTAACAGTTTGCAAATGCATTCACTTTAATGAAGTTACTTGGAGATCTTAGCTTAAACCTGCAACAAAAGTGGAAAATAATAACATCTTCCCAGATTTTGTATCTAATTTGCAGAAACTAGAGTCTTCAGAATAGATACATCCAGCTAGTCTATTTGTTAACCTATTTGTAGGTACAGAAGTTGGAGAATACTTTGTTTGTTTGTTTGTTTTGTTGTTGTAGGGATGCTCCATGGGGAGAAGAGTCACAGCTCCAGCACCAGGCACAACTACAAAGGAGGTGACACTGTTTGGTCACCTTTGCCTTTCCTGCCACGTGTCTTCCCAGGCAGGTGCCTCTACTGGGGAGAATACTACTCTTCATACGACATCTACTACCACAACTACATCTACTAATTAAAAGTTGTCATTGATCTAGTAGTTAAATACTTCCAGCAATCTCCTAAGCACTGATGTACATTAGTTCCATATGTCTTCAGGCACTATTATTATTGTCTATTATAGGCAAGGCTACTATGTCATAGATTGATCATAAACATTGCCCAATATCACTTATTTAGAAGACCAAATTTGGTCTCAGGAAATCTGAATCTCATCTCATTTCCTGTCACTATCCCTCTTTCTTTCCCTTCCCTTTCCTTATCATGTTAAATTAATTAAGTCCATCTGTAAAGGGAGACCCCAACCTGCAACGATAATATCAAACTTCGTCAGCTACTGCAATGTCATAAAAATTGTAAATGAAAGTTAAAATACTGATAAAACTTTTCTCAATCAGTGACTCCACAGTGAAAAAACGTCTTTCTTTTACTATCTAGAATAGAGTGCATGCTATGAATTTTTGATGAACAACTGATAGTAGTGAATAAAACCTCAACTGGCCCCTGGAATTAATGAAAGGCCTAGGAATACAGTTATGTTGATTCTTGCTAGAATACATCCAGCTTGTTTTCATTTTCACCTCTGAAGTTTATTTTCTTAAATTTTGAGCAAATTTTTCAAGCAAAATCTTGACAAAAAATTTTATGCCCTCTTATTTTCAGTAAATGTGTCTTATTTCACAGGATTAGGTAGACTAACTCATAATGTAGTCATCATACTTTTTATAAAAATGTTTTCATAATGTGATATAGCTGGATAGGAATTGAACTCACATAAAAGTTTATTACTTATATTATTTTGATTTTTGAAACAGATGGTTCCTTTATGGTAAATTGGATTTAACAATACAGATATAAATTAAAAGAGTAATATTTCAATATAAGTTCATTATAATTTAACAGAACAGTCTATAAAAATTCTTATCATTTCAAAGTTTTACCTTGAAATTCACTCATTTTACAAATGTTTGTGTAGTCAGTAATCATCATTATCTACTAACACAGCTGTCTATAGTACACATTTGAATCAGTCATTAATCTAACAGCTAATCATGATTAATATCAGGCCCTTTATGAGTAGACCCATAAATCATAAGACATATTAATTAATGGAAATGAAATTAAAGGGGTTGAGAAGTACCTTAATAAATTATAACATGTAATTATTTTAAATACTTTCTTCACACCATGTATTTTAGCTACTCTCCTAAAATAAAGATACCTAAATAACTTACTTCTATTAATTAACTTTTAAAACTTTTTGAATATGACAAATAAATTAAATCTTTTCAATACTAAATAAGGGATATAGTTTGGCTTCCAGATAGAAAGCAACTAGTGCACATGAAATGTGGAAATGGAAACACAGGCTTCTATTCTCTGGGCAGTGTAACAGAACAAAATACAGTCCTGTCTGAGCCAAATGATCTTCATTTTAAAATATATATTAGTCATATATTCAACCCTTGGGCTGACTCTCTATTTAAAAAAAAATAATAAAATGCACATAGTTGCTATTGAGACAAATACAAATAATGAGTTCTGCATGTAATTTTTAAATTATATACATATTTATTATAGTGCTTTCCTAGGACTTCTAATACAATGTCTAATCTATTTGTGAGAATGAGTATTCTTGTGCCATTTTCCTATGTTTAAGTAGAACATTGCTAAGGTTTTATAGTCATAGACCTCAGTGACCCACACCCAAAATTACACTCTAGACCACGTAATTGTTTGATAAGAACATCACTAATTAAAGGTTCCCTTCTTCTAACTTTTGCAATGTAACATAGCATAACTACTCTTTGATCTCGAGATATATTTTGGTTTATTGACATTTTCACTGTTTCCAATTCAAAACCTACTTCTTTGCCTTCATTTTTCTCAAGGCTGTTTTAGTTTTTCTTGCCTATCATTACAGCAATATGTTTATCTATACACAAAAGTGTATTCATCCTGTCTTTTTCTCAAATTCTGCCAGCAAAAGTTTCGGTCTTAATGATTTTAAGCATCCAGTCTTTGGCTGCATACAAGTGACTTAGGGTTGCTATAAAAGTTCACATAAAATTTGATCTTTTCTGCGGTAAACTCAGAAGAGTCACCTTTAAATTGTACTACAGTTTTGATATTTTTTTTCAGGTTTTATGGTAATTTTTCAAATGCTCTTAATTTTTTTTTCAACTTTCAGCTCTTTGTATTCTTACTGTTACTCAAAGCATACAGCTTCATAAGGAAAAGTAGAAGCATTCAAAAAGAAAGTTGCATAACTTCTTGTTTCAACTACTCTAGCATCTGTACTCATCTTAGTCTCTTTATTCCTACAGTAAAGGAAGGGCTGACCTCTACCAGCAATTTGGATCCCAATCACTCTTACCCTTGAAGCACTTTATATTACTGGTATGGAACTACTTTGGCAAGTAATTGTATTCGTCTTCTTATTGTCTGTAAATGACAGCATTTTTCTTGGTTTTCAATTTTTATTCCTTTTTTGTTTTTGTCATTTTCATGTGTCTCTTACATTGACTAGGATATTCCTGACACAAAATTGAAGAGAAGCACTGAAAGATCATCTTATTTATCTTGCTGCACTAAATGGGTATGGTTGAAATATTCATTAAGAAGATTTGTTGTTATAAAACACATATGTACCTAATGTCAAAGCTGTAAAATATATGAATCAAAGTTTGATGTAATTGAAGTAAAAACAGGTCCTACCGTAATAGTTGGAATCTTCAATACCCTACTTTCTATAGTGAATAGAAGAATAAGATACAAAAGATAGAAAATCAATAAGGAAGTAGAGGATGTGAACAATACTATAAAGTGATTGAACCTACAGACATATACAGAACACTTCACCCAACAAGAGAATAATATACATATATTTCCAAGTACACACGGAACATTCTCCAGGATATGGATATCATCTATGGTAATATAATTACCTCAGATTACCAAATTCTAATAAATTTCAAAACATCAATAACAATGTCTTCTCTCAATCAATAAACAAAAAATGATAATTGTTGATTAGGAGGTAGAAAAATTGGAATGCTTGTGCATTGCCAGTGAAAATGTAAATGCTGTGGAAAATGATACCTGTGATTTCTCAAAAACATAAACATGGAATGACCATATAATCCATAAATTTCATTTTTCAGTATATTTCCAAAATAATTGAAAGCAAAGTCTCAAACATATATTGGTATATCAATGTTCATAGCATCATTATTTACAACAGCCAAATGGTGGAAAAAACTGTGCTCCTCAACCAATGAATAGGTAACCAAAGTAACTAGTGAATAGATAACCAGGGTCATACCTGCTAGGGAATACCATTCAGTCTTCAAAGGAATAAAATTTGTATACATGCTACCGCATGAATAAATCTTAAACACATTATGCTAAGTAAAATAAGTCAGAAACATAAGGGCAAATAGCACATAACTCAACTTACATGAGGTATCTAAAATCATCAAATTCTTGGGCAGATAATAGAATAGAGATTTCCAGAGGCTGTCAGAAGGAAATATTGAGGAGATATTGTTGAATAACTACAAAGAATCAGTTTCAGATGATAAAAATCTTCTGATGAATGGTAATTAGTGTTGCACAACAATATTAGTTTATTTAATGACACTGAATTGTACACTTAAATGATTAAAATCGTTAAGTTTTTGTTATACGTATTTTGTCATAATGAAACAGCAACAACAAAATAACCGAAATTAACTATTGTAAGAATTCATGTTTACTGTCCATGAGTCTATCGGTTACTTTGATTGTTCTTTTCTATGTAAGTTGGGCTCAGTTTAGTTTATTCATGCATCTGTGTTCAATATTGGGTCATGTCAGATGTGAATCATGTTGCATGTCAGATGAGACTTCTCACATGTGTGAGGTTTGGCTCGTTCAACCAGGCTGATTTAGCTCTACTTCATATTGTCTGTCACCCTCTAGAAAGCTAGTCTATGCTTTTGCTGATGCGCCTGCCCCCAAAAAAAAGGATTTAAGAGAGAATAGAAGTGTCCCAGACCTTTTAAGTCCTGGATTCAGAATTAAACACATTATTTCCACTATGCTATTAGTCAAAGTAAGTCACAAGGATATTTCAGATTCAAGAAATGGGAGAAGACATGCCACATTTTGAATAAAAGAGCTCAAAATCACGTTTTAAGGAGAGTGCATAGATTGCTATTAGTCTAGAACATTTTGCTTATATATATGTAGATTTATAATTTTAAAATTATGTTAATAAATAATATTGTTCTATTTATTTTTTCAGTATTCTTTTCCAGTTTTACTCTCAGGATGCTAATAGCTTTATGATGAACAGTTCAGAGGTTTTTTTTGTTTTTATATTCTTTAGTGAAGTCTATTGATTTGGGATCATTAAACCATAGAATGTTACATTATTGTGAAGATTATGCTTTCGATTTATTTTGTTTCTTCATTTTTTTTAACTTTTTATTCTGTCATCTTATGTTTAAAATTTATTTTTTATAGAAATGTTTTATGTCATCTAGAGTTTTTGCAAATATATGGATAAAACTATACATAATATCACATTATACATTGTGGTTATTTCTTGTATTTTTTTTCTAACTACAGGAAAATAGTATATGACAATTTTCACATGTATTGTTACTTTTGAATAGACTTCCTTATACACATAGATCTTGATATTTTATTTATTTGTGTATTATAAATACTGCATTTAGCTAGGCACAGTGGTTCATGCCTTTAATCCCAGTATTTTGGGAGGCCAAGGCAAGAGGATCAGATGAAGCAGTATGTGCCTGTAGTCCCAGATAGATTGGAGGTTGAGGCCAGAAAATCACTTGAGCCCAGGAGTTCAAGGTTACGATGAAGTATGATCATGGCACTGAATGCTGTTATGGGCTACAGAGTGAGACACTGTTTCAAACAATAATATTAATAATAATAATAAAGGTTATATTCTAAATAAATATCATAGGTAATATATTCTATAATAAATATCATAATATATTTGATAAAATTTCACCTAAAATATTATTTTTATTACAGAATATATGATTTGTATAATACATATTATATGTGAAAGATCTCCTTTTCACATTATCTGTCTGAACATATAATGTTATATGTTTTGTATATATAACACATATATAAACTGTAATGTGAATCTTCTTTTTAATTGACGTTCAAAATTGTAATACTATGTCTATTTTTAATTCATTCTATCTTTTGGTTCATTTTGCTAGATTTCATTAGAACAGAATTTGAGCAATCTCTTATGCTAAAGAATAAAGAATTCAAAGAAAGCGAATGTATTATTTTGTTCATTTTCATGAAGTATTTTTCCCTCAATTTTTCAAAACATAATAACAGTGTTGTAGAAAGTCATTCATCAGATGTGAATTTGCAACTTCAAATAGGCTACTTCACCCTTGGAATAACATTTGACAAGTACACAAATTACATAGCCAACATAGAATGTATTTTTATTATATTAGAACATCTTGCCATCAATCTACTTTCTCATTATTTTAAAGGAAAAATAAGAATGCAAGTCGTATTTAGAAGATTTTATCTCTTATACTATTTCCACTTAATTTGAAAAGGAATGTTTTCCTTGTAATTTAGAAATTACAAAGTGATGAATATGCTGTTTGAATTTTACATATTCCACTTTCTAACCAAAACTTTTTCTTGTTTGCAACTACTCTGTTCTAGTAACTTGGCTGCATTAGTTTCGCACATTAATCACCCTGCAATCTGATGGTCCTACACACTTTTATCTTGCATTCTTGTTATCTTTTCCATATCATTTTTAGGTTAAATATACATGTAATTAGGTTTTCATCTTTTCTCTTCTCTCTCACCTCTTAGTCTTGGAGTCTCCCCTTCTCTCTGACTATTCTCATTTCAACGTTTTCTCATCTTTGATATCACTTATAAATCAGTGTCTTCCAATTACATCTTTCCAGTCTACATTTGTTTTCCTGAACACCATATTCACATTCAACTGTCTACTTGAAATCTCTGGACGAATCATAGATATCCCTAGTCCAATACATCCAAAATTAAACTTTTAATTCCCCTCCAAACTTGCTCCATAAGCAGTCATCCCTATTTCAGTCAATAATAATTCCATACTTTCTGTTGATTAGGTCAAGTGCCTTAAAGCCCTTAACAACTGCTATTTTTCTTATAATCCAAGTACAGCACATTGAGAAATATTACTGGCTGTATCTTCACAATACATTCAGATTCAAGCCACATCACAGTGCCAACAGTGTTTCCAATATGGGTCAAACTGTCATTAATACTAAGTTGAGTATATTTAATACTTTCCTAATAGGTTTAATCTAATTCTATCTTTTCTGTCCTTCGGTCTATTTTCAAAGGAGAAATAAAAATGATTTTATTCAAATGCAAGTTATTTCAGATTCTATGTGACCAGGTTACTGCATTCCTTCTCCATTATCATTCTAAACTCTTTTATGACTCACATTGTCCCAGCCACATTGTTTTGTTTTGTTCATCACACCAAGCACACTGTCCCCCGAGAGTCTTCACACTGGCTGCTCTCTCTGCCTGTTTTCATCTTTGCACAAATAGGGATATCAATCCCTTCAGTTCTTTCAAGATTTTGCTAAATAATTTCATTACAATAAAATAGACTTCTCCCATTTGTTTAAAATACAAGTGTATTTTAAACACCGGCCAGGCCGGTGGCTCACACTTGTAACCCCAGCACTTTGGGAGGCCAAGGTGGGCAGATCACGAGATCAGGAGATCGAGACCATCCTGGCTAACATGCTGAAACCCCTTCTCCACTGAAAATACAAAAATTATCCAGGCATAGTAGCGAGCACCTATAGAGAATTGCTTGAACCCAGGAGGTGCAGGTTGCAGTGCACAAGACACTTAACATAATTAAGGTGGGAATCATTGCTGTCATTTTGTTTGTTTGTTTCACTAATATATCAATACAAAAAGCCTAGTATAATGCCTAATACAAAATTGCAGCTCAATTGTTATTTGGAAAATAGGTACCAAGATCTCTCAGGGGAGACCACTGTTCATTTGAAACTAATATATCAGGACTTTGAATGTGAGTTCCCATGGAGTTGTGACACCACCCTCAGGAGAGAGAGGGAATATGACAGAAGGCTATATTGTGGAAATGTTGGGGAAATGTGAAAAACACTGCTATAAAAACATCTTAAATTTTAAAGTAGAAAAATAATGAAAACAGACATTATTAATTAGTTCATTGTTGATTACACATTATATAATGTTAATTATATATATTCCAAAACGTTGTGTCTCACCTAAATTGATAACACAACTGGGGTGATGAGTGTGTGGGATTGTGGAATCATGTGATAGTTCTACATTTAATTTTTCTAAGGAAGCTCAACACTATTACTTTTCTTAGCTTCTGAACCATTTTTCAATCCTACCAAGAGTGTATGAAGGTTTCAATTTCTCCACATTCTTGACAACACATATGATATGGTTTGAATGGTTGTCCCCCTGAAATCTCATGTTGAAATGTGATTCCCAAGGTTGGAGGTAGGCCTGATGGGAGGTGATTGGACTGTAGTGGCATATGCCTCATAAATGGCTTAACACAATTCCCTTATTATTTTATTAAGAACTCATCATCAAGGTATTGTCTTTCTTTTTTGACAAAGGTCATTTGAATAGGTGTGATTGTCGCTGTGATTTGCATTTTCCTGATAATTAATGACATTGGGCACTTCTTAATATAATTGTTGACTATTATTTATTGATAAGTCTGCTCAGCTTCTTTGCCTGTTTTTAATGAAGTTATTTATTTTATTTTTTGTTTCTTTAATTTCATTTATTTATTTTATTATATTTATTTATTTTATTTTATTTTATTTATTGAGTTGTTAAGTTTGTAAATATATTTTGGATATTATCCCCTTAACAGATATATGATTTGCAAATTTTTTTCACATTTAATAGTTTGTGTCTTCACACTGGTTGTTTGCTGTACTGGGCATTTTAGTTTGATACAATTCTATTTGTTTATCTTTTCTTTTGCCGCCTGTGCTTTTGAAGGATATAATTAAAGTGCTGGGAAAAACACAACAAAAGACAAAAACAAAACCCTTCCAACCTAGAGTACTAGTTTGTTTTTAATTTAAGTAAAACCATAACATTGACCTCAGTCACAGACAAAATTATTACTTAAAAGCTTTTATTTGATTTCCAAAAATATGGATTCTCTCTACAATTTATGTGAGATAAAGCTCCATTTTACTTTTAATATATTCATACTATACTTGGCCACAAATGATGAGTAGTCATGCAGATATCTGGAATGAGATCAAATAATTTTGGCTACCGAAATTTTTGAATGGCCTGAGGGAATGTCTTCTCTTTCTGGGTCCACAATGGGGCATAGTTTTAAGAGCAAGAACTTCCCAGCACCATGCTCCCCTCCCATCTCTCTCCATCCTGGAGATTTAATGGTTTATGTTTAAATTTTGCGGGCACAGGAAGAAACTAAGGGTCAATCACTCCAGCGGACGTTCTAAGGAACTCCTTTCTTTGGCCCGGGATCTTCCACGAACACTCTCTTCCTGAAAGCCATCATTCTCTCTCCTGGATTTCCCCTCTGGAACCCCCTTCCGCACTCTCTCGTGGAAGCCTGTCTTCCCCTCCTAAACTCCATCTCTCTCTCTATTCCCTCCCACTCAGCATGGAAGCTGCTTTCCTCTCCTGGATTCCATCTTTCTGGAATCTTTCACTCTGCGTGACAGTTAGCTGTTTCTTTCTCTCTCCTTCTCCTGTTTCTCTCTCTCTCTCTAAATAAATCTATTTCTACAAACACTTTTGAGTCTGGCATTTACTGCGCACTGCACCGTGGTCCGTTCTCTAATTCCTGAGAGAGCAGGAGACCAAGAACCTGGAGAAACATCGTCTCAGGGGAGCCGAGGGCACCCTGAACCCTTGAACCCCAATATTACAGGCCTGCCTTGCATTTTTGTTTCTGTAATCTTAGACTTTCTTATTAAATTTTTTATGCCTACTAGGATAGCTATTTTTTTAAATTGCATTTTAGGTTTTGGGGTACATGTGAAGAACATGCAAGATTATTTCATAGGTACACACATGGCAGTGTGATTTGCTGCCTTCCTCCCCAACACCTATATCTGGCATTTCTCCCCATGCTATCTCACCCCAACTCCTCACCTCCCACTGTCCCTCCCCTATTTCCCCCCGGACAGACCCCAGGGTGTGATGCTCCCCACCCTGTGTCCATGTGTTCTCATTGTTCAACACCCACCTATGAGTGAGAACACAGTGTTTGATTTTCTGTTCTTGTGTCAGTTTGCTGAGAATGATGGTTTCCAGGTTCATCCATGTCCCTACAAAGGACACGAACTCATCGTTTTTGATGGCTGCATAGTATTCCATGGTGTATATATTCCGGTTTCAGTTACCCTTGGTCTACTGTGGTCCTGGGATATTATATGGAAAATTTCAGAAATAAACAAATCATGTTTCAAATTTTATGCCATTCTGAGTCATGTGATAAGGTCTTATGCAGTCCCAGCTGCCCAGCCCGGGATGTGAATCATCCCTTTGTCCAGTGTATCTATGCTGTATATGCACTACACTTCTTTTTGTGTTATTTTGGTGTATACTTTAACATTTATACACTCATTAATTTATCTCGGTCTAGCATCAACTCACATATACTGGTATGTATAGGGCTTAAGAAAAGTAAAACTTCTGTTGCTACTCTCCCAGTCATTGTTCTACTTTCCTCACATATGTATCCTTTATCTGTGTTCTAAGTCTCACAAGGCATTGTTATTCCTTTTTATTAAACAATTTTTTTTCATTCAAGAGAATTTTTAAAACTTTATATTTTCTATGTGTTAAACTTTCTGATGCTCTTCATTCTTTTGTGCTGATCCAGGTTTCCACAAGATATATTAAGTATAATTTTTTTCTGAATGTAAAATTTTCTTAAATATTTATTTTCATTTGGATCAAATCATAATAAATCTGAAAATCTCCATATGTCTAAAAATTCATTATTTTGTAGTTGTTATTGTAACATATCTGTGCATTCTGTATCAAAAATTTTGTTTTTGATTTTAACTTTAGTACTTTAAATATGTTGTTCTAGTGTCTTCCAGTTTGCATTCTGTTCAATGAGTAATCTGCTGTTATCCTAATTTTGTTTCTTAGGACTAGCTTTTTTTTTGTCTTATAACTGCTGTGGGAATGAAAAAAAATATTTCTTTCCACTCTCCGAAGGCTTGGTAATATGAGATTGAGTTTCTGGAATAAACTGGGCATTAAACAGACTAACAGGAGAAAAGGCATACTAATTTATTAAATGCAAATGCAGAGAAGTCATGCACAGTATAAGATTAAATAAAGGGCCAGATGGTTAAAGTTTAAATAACATTTTAAGCTGCAGAGAGATTAGGGGTTTAGGGCTTCTTGGGGTAGGATGGTGTCACAAGCAATGAGAGGGTGAGAGAGGGAAATTTGTGATGAATAAATGTTGTCTTGTTATGATGATGAGATATTTCAGGTACCAGTCATCAGAAGAATACTATGTGTCAACATTTAGTCTCCTATTCTGTAAATCCATCTTCCCAGTTTAATGAGATTGTTGGAAGGGGACTCATGACAAATTCCTTCTGGAAGAATTCCCCTTAGATAAACTTCAGAGAAAGTTCCTTCTTATGCTTTAGGAAAGAAAGAAGTGTGAGAGTCAGGGTGGTAGGCAAAGATCAGAAAGATGTTCTTTCTTTTTTTTTTTTTTTTTTTTTTTTTTTGGAGATGGAGTTTTTTTGCTCTTGTTACCCAGGCTGGAGTGCAATGGCGCGATCTCAGCTCACCACAACCTCCGCCTCCTGGGTTCAAGCAATTCTCCTGCCTCAGCCTCCTGAGTAGCTGGGACTACAGGCACGCGCCACCATGCCCAGCTAATTTTTTGTAGTTTTAGTAGAGACGGGGTTTCACCATGTTGACCAGGATGGTCTCGATCTCTTGACCTCGTGATCCACCTGCCTCGGCCTCCCAAAGTGCTGGGATTACAGGCTTGAGCCACCGCGCCCGGCAAGACGTTCTTTCTTAAACCTGAGCACTCAGCATGCCAAAAGCAATTTATATAGGGCATCATTTTCTGAGCCCCAACATTGCTAAGACTTTCTCTTTGTCACTGTATCATTTCATGGCTTGCATCAAATCTTCATATTCTCAGACATTATTTTTTCATTGATAGTTGGTTTTCACACAAAATGAGTTTAACATTTCAGGAATAAACACAAGAATGTATCCAGATTATTTTTGGCAATTTTCTCATTTTCCACTAGTTCATAGTCATCAGCTACTAATCCAATTTGGGTCCATAAGAACCAGAATGCCAGTAAATATCTCATCTATGATTTCCCATAGAAGTATATCTGTATTGAGGAAAGTTTTCCATAAGTGCTATTATAAGAGCCACTATTTAATGCAAGAAAATTTAGGACTGTTTGATTTCCCCAAGCTTATGGATATATGGCAGCATAATAGACTATGGAAAGGGTCGACTATTCTTCCTTATTTCACAAGTGAACCATCCAAGGTTTTAATAAATTGCTTGGTTTCTGCCCATAGAGAACATAGATTTCCTCAATTTATACTTAGTGTGGATTTGTATCTAGGCAACCATTGGCTGAAAGAAAAAGAAAAGTTTTGCCCACTCAGGATAACTTTTAGTATTAGTTGCTGTACAAGGTTTTCCCACATTGGGAAGACATTTCATCTGCCTGGAGGTCAGGTCTTTGAATGTTTTATTTCCAGGACTTGGCTTGCAACCACCTCCTCATTTTCTCCTTTATAGGTAATAGAGTATGCTAATTATACAATCAGACAAGTTTACTTTTAATTTCCATGATTTCTGTAAAATAATGTATTAGCCCATTCTTACAGTGCTATAAAGACATAACTGAGACTGGCTAACTTATGAAAAAGATAATTTTAATTGACTCACAGTTCCGCAGAGATATAGGAAGCATGGCTGGGAATCCTTAGGAAACTTACAATCATCTGCAAAGGTGAAGCAAGCATGTTTTCACATGGTGGCAAGAAAGACAGAGCAAAGAAGGAAGTGTTACACACTTTTAAAAACTCAAATCTTCTAAGAACTCATTCACTGTCACAAGAACAGTAAGGAGGAAATCTGCCCCCATGATCCAGTCAGCTCCTCCCAGATCCTTCCAACAATACTGGGAATTACAATTCAACATGAGATTTGGGTGGGGACACATAGGAAAAATATATTATTTAACTGTAGCCCCTCACAAGTCTTATGTAAGAACTCATTCCCTATCACTAGAATAGCAAAGGGAAAATCTGCCCCCATGATCCAATCACCACCTACCAGTCACCTCCAGTGATATTGGGAATTACAATTCTACATGAGATTTGGGTGGGAACACAGAGGAAAAACATATTATTCCACAGTGGCCCTTCACAAATCTTATGACTTTTTCATATTTAAAATCACAATCATTTTTTCTCAGGATTCTCCCAAATTCTTAACTCATTCCAGCATTAACTCAAAAGTCCAAGTCCAAAGGCTCATCTGAGACAAGGCAAGGCTCCTCTGTCTATAAGCCTGGAAAATAAAAAAACAAGTTAGTTATTTTCAAGATATAATAGGGGTATAGGCATGGGGTAAATGCTGGTGTTTCAAAAGGGACAAATTGGCCAAAAAAAGGGGTACAAGCCTACCCCAGCAGAGCAGTCATTAAATCTTAATGTCCCAAAACAATCTCCTTTGACTCCATGTCTCACAACCAGGCCACAGTGAGGCAAGGGGTGGGTTCCAAAAGCCTTGGACAGTTCTTCTCTTGTCGGTATGCAGAGTATAGCCCTGACAGCTGCTTTCGTGGACTAGAGTTGAGTGTCTGATGCTTTTGCTTTTTCAGGCACATGGTGCAAGCTGTTGATGGATCTATCATTCTGGGGTCTGGAGGACAGTGACCTTTTCATAGCTTCACTAGGCAGTTCTCCAGTGGGGAACATGTGTGGGATAACAACCCCATATTTTCCCTCCAGACTGCACTAGTAGACGCTCTTCATGAGGTCCTCACCCTTGCAGCAGACGTCGTCTGGGCATTCAGGTGTTTTGATACATCCTCTGAAATCTAGGCAGAGGCTCCCAAACCTCGACTCTTGCCTTCTGCACACCCAGAATCTCAACACCATATGGGAGCTACCAAAGCTTGGGGCTTGCACCTTCCAAAGCCACTGACCAAGCTATATCTTGTCCCCTTTATCCTTGGCTAAATCTGGAGTGGCTGAGACACAGGAAACCATGTCCCAAGGCTGCAGAGAACCACTGGGTCCTGGGCATGACTCGGGACACCCTTTTCTCCTCCTAGGCCTCTAGGCCTATGATGGAAGGAGCTGCTAGGAATGTCTCTGAAATACCCTGTACACATTTTCCCCACTGTCCTGAGTATTAACATTTGGCTTTTTTTATATATGCAAATTTCTATAGCCTTTAATTTGTCCTCAAAAAATACTTTATTTTCTTCTTCTACCACATAGTTGGGTAAATTTTCCAAACATTTAAGCCCTGCTTTCATTTTAAGTATAAGTTCTAGTTTTAGGTCATTTCTTTGTTTATGCAAATTAGCATAGGCTTTTTGCATAAACACATCTTGAATGCCTTGCTGCTTAGCAATTTATTTGAACAGATACCCTAAATCATCACTCTCCAGTTCAAAGTTTCACAGATTCTTAATTTAGGAGCACAATGCTGCCAGTCCCTTTGCTACAGCATAGCAAGAGTGACCATTGCTCCAGTTCCCAGTAAGTTCCTCCTTCCCTTTGAGCACCTCAGCCTGGACTTCACTGCCTGTGTTACTATCAGCACTTTGGCCACAACCACTCAACAAGTCTCCAGGATGTTCTAAATGTTCCCTCATCTTTCTGTCTTCTTCTGATCCCTCCAAGCTCTTTCAACCTCTGTGCATTAGCCAGTTCCAAAGTTACTCCTGTATTTCCCGGTATCTTTATACCAATGCCTCACTCCCAGTACCAATTTTCTGTATTAGCCTGTTCTCATAATGCTATAAGGAGCTATCTGAGACTTAATGGTTTATAAAGAAAAGAGGTTTAATTGACTCACAGTTCTGCAGGCTGGCCAGGAAGCATTTCTTGGAAGGCCTTAGAAACTTACAGCCATTCAGAAAGGTGAAAGGGAAGCAAGAATATCTTCACATAGCAACAGGAGAGAAAGAGAATGATTGGAGAAGTGCTACACATTTTAAAACAACCATATCTCATGAGAACTCATTCACTACCATGAGAATAGCATGGGGGGGAATTGGCCCCCATGATCCAATCACCTCCCATGGGATACTTCCCCCCACATTGGGGATTAAAACTCAACATGAGATTTGGATGGGGACACAAAGGCAAACCATATGAAATAACATTAGTTACTCCCTGAAGTGCCTATTTTTACTTTTCAGAAACTTATGTTTCTTTCAGTATCATACACTTTTATATAACTGTCAAAAACTGCTAAGAGTGTGAGATTTTATCTCACTTACATGCTGCCAATTTAACTTGTCACAGTTCAATTATGCTGATAGAAAACCAGACTCCTGGGTCAGGGATCAAGAAATCTTATTAGTCACAAATATAGCAACTGATATAGTTTAGATGTGTGTCTCTACCCAGATCTCAGTTTGAAATGTGATCCCCAGTGTTGGAGATGGGCCTGGTGGGAGGTGATTGGATCATGGGGGCAGATTTCTCATGAATGATTTAGCACCATCTTATTTCTACCATCCTTTTGGTAGTGAGTGAGTTCCAGTTTAAAAGTATGTTATACCTTCCCCTACTCACTCTCTTTCTCCTGCCATGGCCATGTGACCTGCCTGCTCCCCCTTCACCTTCAATCATGATTGTAAGCTTCCTGGGACCTCCCCAGAAGCCAAGCAGATGCCAGTAGAATGCTTCCTGTAGAGCCTGCAAAATCAAAATCAGTTAAATCTCATTTTGTTAAATAAATTACCCAGTTCCAAGTATTTCCTTACAGTAGTGTGAGAACAGACTAATAGAGTAATGGATAATATATTAGAATTTTTACTGATTCTTCAAGCCCAGTTCCCTAAGTGTCATGAAGAAAGCAAGATGGCACTTACACACACAGGGAGTTGCATTACATAAACTTAGAGAATTTTAATCTTTTGGAATGGGAAATAAATATGCTTACTATTTGCTTCAGTAAAAAACATTAGCTTTGCCACCAAAGGCTGTTCACATACCAGCATCCTTGAAAAGACAATCCATAAGAAAGCGTAATTAGGCCATTGCTCAAAAGACAAGCAGTAATATGAGAAACAATGGAGAATTGTCTTCCAACCTTTGTATGTCTTCACGTTTTCCAGTATTTCTTATTCAACATTAATATGTTAATCACATACAATGCACAACATGAAGGTTTTTTTATAACCCATATATCTTCTTAACGTGTTCCATCTATAGCTTTGTGAATATGTGGATTAAAGTTATGGCACCTCTTTTAATGTTTCTGTCTACTAATTTTGTCACATGTGTTATTGTTCATTGCTTTGGATTCATTCTTTTTTACCCTCATTATAGATTTTGTTTTCCTGCATTTTTATAGCCCTGGTAATTTTTTACTGGATACCAGTCATTGCAATTCCAATTTTAATGTATATAGATATTTTTGCATTTCTTTAAATACTCCTGAGATATTTTTATAGGACTTAGGCAAGCTAATGGGCAGCTAAATCTTTTTAAGTCTTCATTTACAATTTCTCAATGAGACCCAGGCCTTCCTTTAAAAAAAAGAAATTATCTTTTTTTTTTTATTTAAAAAAAAGGGAAAAATTAAATTTCCACACTATTAAGCCAAGGCCTTTTTTAGTACTCTAACTAACGCTACCTGAATTATAAGGTTTTTCATTCCAGCTGTTGGGACCAAGCATTATTCCTGGCATCATTTGTGAGTTTGGAGGACAGTCGTCCGTAGTTATTTTAGCTTGCTTTTTTCCCTGCCTTAGAGAGTTTCCTTAAATACATGCACTAATTTACAGTTATCTAAATACTTGAGGAGTACTCTTAATATATGTGGGAATATCTAAAATTCTTTACCCGTGAACCTCTTTCTTCTATTCTATCCTGTTTACTTTAGCTACTCTGATTTCAATGAAGCTCCATCCCATCATCTTAGGGAGATTTCTTGGCTTTTCCTGGCTTTGATTCCTTGCAGTGCATCCTAGAAAATTTCTCCAGTCAGTAAGTTGAGGGTATTGCTTAAGCTCACTTCTATTGTTTTCTGTATTTCAGGGATACCTGTCTTTATGAATAGATATTTGATATTTTTAATACCATATATTTCTCCTATTATTTTAGTTGTTCCTGCTGAAAAGGTAAATCTGACCCCTGTTACTCCCATTTGTCTGATAAGTGATACTCTAATTTACATTTTGAAAATATAAACATTTCTTTAATACTGGCATGAATATTTCCACCACTACCTAACTTCTTTACCAATCAAAGTTGAAGAAAATCCCCCCCACCCCCGGGCACATGCAATATTTTGGATGTAACTGGAAAATTTCAACATTAATTTATATAATTTTATATTTTGTCCATTAATTTCAGTTTAAAATACCCCATGGTGTGAAGGCAGGTTTTATTTATAGCCCACAAAATTTACATGTAGTAAATTATCAATAAAATGTCAAATTGAAAAAAGTAATTATGTAATTATTTCTAATCACTAGATGAATAACATGGAAACCAAACATATGCCTTATCTGACAATATCCAATTAATGAAGGAAACATAAAAAATACATTAATAAAAGAAACTTACATATGGCACTCCATCATCAGAGCCACTCAAGTTAATATTATGGTCTTACCTTGTCATATTTCTTAATTTTCAAAACCTTAGTTTTAATATCTTTTACTTGTAAAATGGAGATTAAAATATTTTATGCTTCCTAGGCATTTGGGTTGATTAATTAAGTTAATGTACAAGAAATCAGCCTGGTCTTTTGAATGGTATATTTTGAATATACTGAGTTATTAGTATAGGCTATGTTGGGTGCAAATGATAGCGAAAATAAGTAAAAATCCCTTAAAATTCAGGATTGTACGTGTGTGTGTGTGTGCGTGTGTGTGTGCGTGTGCGTGTGTGTGTGCTTGTGTGTGTGTGCGTGTGCGTGTGTGTGTGCGTGTGTGTGTGTGCATGTGTGTTTGTGTGTACATATATATGACATATTTATTCCTTACTTCTGGATTCCAGTTGTGTGTCCTGTTTCAGCTTTCTGCACATGACTAGATATTAGCCCTTTGTCAGATGGGTAGATTGCAAAAATTTTTTCCCATTCTGTTGGTTGCCAGTATATATATATGTACATATACATATATATACATGTATATGTGTATATATTTACATATGTGTATATATATGTGTATGCACATATACATATATACATGTATATATGTATATGTACATACACATGTATATACATATACATATGTACATGTATATGTATACGTATATATATACACATATATGTGTGTATATGTATATATATGTGTATATATATACCCAAATATATATGTGTGTGTGTGTGTGTCTGTATGTGTGTGTGTGTGTGTGTGTGTGTGTATATATATATATATATATATGTTCTGTAGAATCCAGAAGTCAGGAAGCACCATAGATGGTCATTTCAGCAACTCACTGATGCCATCTAGGGCCAAGTTCTCCCCACGTTTTCTCAGTCCTATAGTAGCACGTGGGCTTTCAAACTCAGATTTGTCTACTCCTGTTCATAAATGGCTGCCATAGTTTCATTATTTATGTTCTTATCCAAACACAGCAAGTGTCAGGGGAAAGAATGACTTTCCTTCATGATTTTTCTCTTCTTTGCTATTCTAATAAACCTCAGAACTTCTTACATGCCTGTTCCTACCCAAAACACTTATAGAAACAAGAAGGTACAATTTTCTTGTGAAGCTTAAAGTATTATGACTCAGTCCTTTCCTGATTTGCTTGGTTGAAGGGGAACGAATAAAATCAAGTAGGAAGGTTGTAGTTAGATAGGCAAGTGCTATTCATATATATATTTTTTTAAAATAAAAGGCTAAGTCAAGAAAATAGCAAGTAATAGCAGCTGTTTTCAGAGACACAATGCGACAGAAGCGTTTTTTCTAACATTTTACCAAATGTCAGTGCTTTTTATTATTTTCTAACCCAACACATGCATGATTAAAATACCCTGAAAATTATGTAAGGTAAATATGTCTTGCATAGGGCTATACAAGAACTGCAAAAAGTTCTAAATAGCACGATCAAGAGAATTTGAATAAAATGTGTTTTGAAATACATCCATTTTGGTAAGATTGGCTTGGTTTTATATTAGTTTGTTGAGGCTGCTGTAACAAAAACCACAGACTCTCTGGTTTAAACAATAGAAACTCATTTTTTCACAGTTGTGGAGGCTAGAAGTGTCAGATCAACGCGCCAGCAGAGCTGGTTTCTCCTGAGGCTTCTACCCTTCGTTTGCAGATGGCTGCCTATTCACTATGTCCTCATGCGGTCTCTTCATGCATATTTCTTGTCTCCTGCTTTTCTTCTAAGGAAACACATATTTTGGACTAGAGCACCACCCTTATGACTTCATTTAATCTTACCTGGCTCCTTTTTTTTATTGTTATACTTCACGTTCTGGGGCATGTTTGCAGATCATACAGGATTGTTACATAGGTATACACATGCCATGATGGTTTGCTGCATCTATCCCCCCATCAACTACGTTAGGTATTTCTCCTAATGTTATCCCTCTCCAATCCCCTCACCCTCCATTAACCCTCTCCAAGCTCTCCCATCCCCCAACAGGCCCTGGTACGTGATGTTGCCCTCCCTGTGTCCCTGTGTTCTCATTGTTCAACACCCACTGATGAGTGAGAACATGCAGTGCTTGGTTTTCTGTTCTTGTGCCAGTTTGCTGAGAACGGTGGTTTCCAGCTTCTTTCAGGTCCCTGCAAAGTACATGAAGTCATCCTTTTTATGGATGCATAGTATTCTGTGGTGTATATGTGCCACATTTTCTTTATCTACTCTATCATTGATGGGCATTCAGGTTGGCTCCAAGTCTTTGCTATTCTAAACAGTGCTGCAATGAACATACATGTGCATGTGTCTTTATAATAGAACAATTTATATACCAGTAATGGGATTACTGGGTCAAATTGAATTTCTATTTGTAGGTCCCTGAGGAATCACCACACAGTCTTCCACAAAGGTTGAACTAATTTAGATTCCAACCAACGATGTAGAATTGTTTCTATTTTTCCATATCCTCTCCAGCATCTGTTGTCTTCAGATTTTTTAATGATTGCCATTCTAACTGGTGTGAGATGGTATCACAATGTGGTTTTAATTTGCATTTCTCAAATGACCAGTGATGAGCATTTTTTCATATGTTTGTTGGCTGCATAAATGTCTTCTTTTGAAAAATGTCTGTTCATATCCTTCAACCACTTTTTGCTGAGGTTGTTTTTTTCCTGTAAATTTGTTTCAGTTCTTTGTAGATCCTTGATATTAATCTTTTGTCAGATGGGTAGATTGCATTTTTTTTCCCATTCTGTTGGTTGCTGGTTCACACTAATGATAATTTCTTTTGCTGTGCAGAAGCTCTGAAGTTTAATTAGATCCCATTTGTCTATTTTGGCTTTTGTTGCAATTGCTTTTGGTGTTTTAGTCCTGAAGTTCTTGCCTATGCCTATGTCCTGAATGGTGTTGCCTATGTTTTCTTCTAGGGTTTTTATGGTATTAGGTCTTCTGTTTAAATCTTTAATCTATCTGGAGTTAATTTTTGTATATGATGTAAGAAATGTGTCCTGTTTCAGCTTTCTGCACGTGAATAACCAGTTTTCCCAAAACCATTTATTAAACAGGGAATTCTTTCCCCACTGCTTGTTTTTGTCAGGTTTGTCAAATATCAGGTGGTTGTAGATGTGTGGCACTACTTCCGAGGCATCTGTTCTGTTTCATTTGTCTATATCTTTGTTTTGGTACCGGTACCATGGTGTTTTGATTACTGTAGCCTTGTAGCATAGTTTAAGTCAGATGGCGTGATGCCTCCAGCTTCGGTTTTTTGGCTTAGCATTGTCTTGGCTATGTGGGCTCTTTTTGATTCAATATGAAGTTTAAGGTGATTTTTTCCAGTTCTGTGAAGAAGGTCAATGGTAGCTTGATGGAGATAGTGCTGAATCTATAAATTACTTTGGGCCATATGGCCATTTTCATGATACTGATTTCTTCCTAACCAGGGGCATGGAATGCTTTTCTACCTGTTTGTGTCCTCTCTTATTTCTTTGAGCAGTGGTTTGTAGTTCTCGTTGAAGAGATCCTTCACATCCCCTTAATTTTATCTACTGCTTTAAAAACTATCTCCTAATGTGGTCCCACTGGGGTTTCATCATTAACATATTAATTTTTGGAGAAAAAAATTATTTCCTAGCAGGTATATTTCTCTAAGGTGATTGAGGCTGCTACCCATCTCCAAATTATTTTTTTCACTTCGTTCACATTCAATATTATGTTTTGACAGCCTGCAATGCACAGCAAATTCTTTGGTTGATGGGGTGGGTTTGTCTTTAGGATATGACACATATTATGTGTGTGCATGTGTGTGTGTGTGCACACGCATGTATTATACATATTCCAAATATACATATTACACATATTCCAAATATATATATATATATATATTCCCCAAATATATAAATACATATGTGTAACACTCAAATCTAAATATAAATGATGTTTTTTTTGTTTGTTTTTTGAGATGGAGTTTCACTCTGTAGCCCAGGTTGGAGTTCAGTGGCGTGATCTTGGCTCACTGCAACCTCTGCCTCCCGGGTCTCAGTTTAAGCAATTCTCCTACCTCAGCTTCCCAAGTAGCTGAGATTACAGGCATGAGCCACCATGCCCAGCTAATGTTTGTGTTTTTTTTAGCAGAGACGGTGTTTCACCATGTTGGCCAGTCTGGTCTTGAACTCCTGACATTGTGATCCGCCCACCTTGGCTTCCCAAAGTGCTGGGATTATAAGCGTGAGCCATTGCACCTGGCCATAATTGCAATTAAAAAAAAATAATTTATTTATACAAATATGACTATTTTAAATCTCTTGCCCTTTGAAATATTACTAGTAAAACAAACTGTGATACTTTCAACGCTTTCATTAAAGGGGTTTTTATGGTGACAAAATGTTTAACAGATATCAGAGTTTTTGCCTTGAACAGTCCTCATGGATGCTTCACTTTTTCCCCAACATTGTTATTAATTTAAGGCATTGTGAACAAAGATGCCTGAAACAACTTTCTCGCAAAATCAATTTGGTAAGAATTAAATCCGGAAAGTATGTGTCAAAATAAAAATTACAAACCACTGTTTTTCTCCCGACTGCATTCAGCAGTAAAGTATTAAATGGAATATTAAGAGCAACAATTAATGAGTTTAGTTTTTAAGCTCTCTGGTGGTGTGTAAGATTCAGTACTTTATTGGCTATTAGAAAAATGACCAAATATTACTTTAGCTATTCTAAGTGAATATGGAAGTGTCTGCTCAGCGATAGTGACAAGAAGTACTTACTAAGCACTAAAAGTTCTTACATTTTTATTTTGGAAAAATTACTATACAATGTCTCAGGATGAAGTTTATTTACTTTGAATAACATATTAAAATGATATTATATTTTACATGTATCTTTAAAACTAAATTGTTTCAAGTCTAGGTATGTTTGAAAGCCATTTTTAACATCTCTGCTCCAGGATAATCAATCACATAAAAATGCTCATTTAATAATTCTATGAGAATGTTAATAGGAAATAGATCCATGGAAGATAAGAGCATCGCAAGAAAAATCTGCTGTTTTAAGGCAAATATTATCCATAAGAAACAGCAATACATTATAAAATAAATTATATTTGTTATCATTAAAAATGTACACAGTGTGTGCTTTGAATAAAATGTACTTGTTCAGTGCAAATGAGATGATTGAAGAGGGAAGGACTTTTAGCAACTGTTGGCTGAGCTCTACAAGGTAGGAAGGATGACAGAATGTGAAATAATGAGAAAAAAATCCCCTCTTTAATTCAAGCTGCTGCCTAGATGTACTGCATCATAACAAAATAATCCCTTCCAGGTTATATGAATTCTTTCTTTCATTTAGTGATCTTAACTCTTCAGAAAATAACATGCCACTGTGGTAACACAGCATTTCCTTTTTCTGTCTCTTAATAAAGGAGCTCTGGCATCAAGGTGACAAGACTCTTTATGGAGTGTTTTAGTGGCATAGGAAATAAGAGGGGGCTGTCTTTGCGCCCTGAAGACGTGTTGCTGTGATGAAAGTGTCTCTACTACATCAGCTCCACTGGATGTACTTTACCACATTCTTGTTTCAAGGGGGTCAGAAAACAGTAATTTGTTATGTGGGTCATGATAGACTTCATCTTCTAAACACTAGGAAGAATGACTCCTTTGTCAATATAAATACATCCTAATGCATTTGGTCTCGCTGTAGGCTGTATTACACACTTGAGGGAACTCTTGTGCCACATTCTGCCACTCAGCATTATAATGCCTTTTCATCTTGCTTTTGATTCACCTCTTTATAATACAAGAGAACACACACACACACACGTAAAAGATACATTCGTTTTCATTTATTTTTCATATTTTACTTTGCAGACATTATAATATTGAATATCAGAAGAACAGCCATACTATCAAAAACACTTCAAAGGACAGGAATAAAACAAAACAGAAATGCTTCATTAGTAATTCAGCTCATTCATAATTTTATTTTTCCACAAAATTTGTTTATCTAAATCTTAATGTTTTTTTTTCCCAAATTAGCATGCATATGTAAAATCTAAAAACTGAACTCGTAGTTTTCCCCTCAAAATTGTAAACTGATACAATATAATAAATATTGATTTCAGAATTATCTGGCTAAATATAGATACATTGTTCCATTTTATCAATATTATTCTAAACTTCCTATCTATAAAATTATTGTAATTTCTAAGGTTTTATGTTTAAATATTATAAAGTAATCATAATGAATACATATGAAAAACTAAAATCTATAGGACAAACACATTTTTTCTTACATATGCTCTTAAACATTTTTTTGTCATCTCTTCATTCATAAAAAATGAGGCTAGGGCTTTCTGGAGTCTCTTCAAATATTCACTTATTTTATATTACTTATTTTTTCTATGTTACCTTCACTTATTAAATCTTCACATTAACCCTCCTTCCCTCTTTACCACCTGAAAAAAAGGTAAACATACACAGAGTAACACACAATTCACAGTTGTTAAAAGATGGTTTAGAAATGCTGGCTTTCACATTGGAAGATGTGATTCTTTTTTGACTCTTCTGAGAAAAAAAAATTGAGGGTCAAAAAAGATTAGGTTTGAAGTGTTCCTGGTCTGTAGCTTTAAAAAGAAGAAGGTTAACTTAGACGAACTGTAAAAAAATGCTTTTCTGAAAAATCTGTATAAATAAAAAGAATAGAAAATCTTGTTCTCAATGGGTCATAATACCCAGAGAAAAAAAACCTTAGACAAGATGTTAAACAAAGGTCATTTGTTTAAGGTTCAAAGACACTGTACTTTTTTTGTTTTGTGAAACCTACACCAAATTTTAAAAGATCTTATTATAGCAAGTACCTTTTCAACGTCTGAAATTGAGAGATTAACTCTAATTCCAAAATAGTCACTGATAATGGTCTTTGTAATACAAATGATCACCAATGAACTGCTTCTCTGCTGCTGGAACAGAATGTAGTTAGAAAGCAAGGTGGTAACAACCCGGCACATCCTGCCCATGTATCCCTGAACTTAAGATAAAAGTTGGAAATTTAAAAAAAAGGAACCTTTATCATTATTAATGTCTGATCTTTAAAGGTAATTTTGATAACAAAACAATATTATTAATGAAAGATAAATGTCAATTAGCAGGCTAAGTAATGCTCAAACATGCCTTACTTTTATTTATATTTTTAGACAGTGCAATGATGCAATCATAGTTCACTGCAGCCTCCACTACCTAGGCTCAAATAATCCTCCTGTCTCAGCCTCTCAAGTAGCTGAAATTACATGTGGGCACTACCATGCCAATAAAAAACTTTTTGAAGAAATGGGGTCTCACTATGTTGCCCAGGCTGGTCTTGAATTTCTTAACTCAAGCGATTCTCTGACTTTGCCCTGCAAAGTGCTTGTATTACGCACATGAGGCTCTATGCCCAGCTGCAAAGCTGCCTTATTAAATATTCAGCTGCTCTCTGAGGTAAATGTTCTTAATGACAGTTAAAGTACCAGAACCATGGTCCCTAGAACTAACCCTCAATCAATGCGAGATGGGGCATGGTTAATAAATGTTCTCTCTTTACCAGGTTTCTATGGGACACGCTATTTTAACACAGTATTTCAGAAAGTCTAGAAAGGCAGGAGCTCTGTTATTAGCCATGAGAACCCTATGATAAAATTACCAATATCAATTGTCTACCATTTCTCTCTCATTCCCCACTTTCTCCTGGTACTACTTGCAAAAAACTTCAAAATCAACCACTTGTAATGTAACCTTTGATGTACAGTCTGCATTTAATAAATAAAAACTAGAACATTGCTACTTTAAGTGATCTTACAAAGCAGAATATTGACATGGGAATCAGGAATTTCATCAGATAGCGCTAAGACTTCCATTCCTGGTTAGCAGTCTTAAAATAACCCTTGGTATACCAAGGCATTGTTAGTTTCTGAAATTTCACTGGAGAGACTGTGATACCATATAAGAAGAATGGAAATTATTTACTTATTATGTCTCTAGAATATAAAAGAGCTGAGTGAAATGGAATTTATAAATATTATGGCACAGGGTAAGGAACTAACAATTCAAGACAATATAAAAACCAGAAGGACTAAACCTGTAGACAGAAGCCGCCCTCTATTGCCTGGAAACCATGCAAAAGCATCCTATAAAATAGACCCTGTTCTTCTGCAGATGTAGCACAGCTTGTCCTCAAAGTCAGGTTCAAGCTCCAAATGCTATCATCGAGATCAGTCTCACAGCCCTATCAATGCTCTTGCTCTAAATTCAGGAGCCTCTTAGGGAAATAAAGAGACTCTAAGACTTGGGTGGGGAAAATTTGGTTGGTGGTAATAAGAACCATAGCTCCACAGATTTGCCTAAAATTTATTTGCTAAAAGCCATCAGGCCCCTACCTCTTGGGGTAGAGCCATCTGGGAAGTACCCATAATTTTCAACAGAGGAGTATTGTTAGCTACCAAAAGTTCGTTCACGTTATAATCTTCACTTGCTTGCTCTTTTGTTTCTAGGCCAGTAACTAGCAGGGTTAATTAAAATCTAAATGGAAATAAACGTCTTTGCTATAAGTTAAAATCTTCGTTAAAAAATGAATTTTACATATGACTATTATGTTTCTGTAGGAACCAGGTGCACAGGAGTGACTGTGGATATTTAGAACATAAATGTGTTGTACAGGAGGAAGAGAAAAGTGCAGAGAATAGAGAAGCATAATGCAATGCTGACTTATGGAGTTTTATTTTATGGGATATTTCTCCATGAGTTAAGTTCTGTCATCTCAGCAAGGGTGTCAGGAGCTAGCTGAATATTCTGCTGGGATGGTTCCTTGAAACGTGGAAATAATGATGATCCATAGTAAATGAGGGAGAAATGCCAGAATTATTTTGGCTGTGTTTTAGACAGAATATCAAAAAGGATCAGAGAAATGATCAGAAAGGAGTATTTTTTGTTAAAAAACAAAACAAAACAGAACCTTATTAGGTTATTCTGTGGCCAAGAGGGCACTCCTTTCACCAGGGACATAAGGAATACATTAGTTAGGGAAGCAGAACCCTAGGACAGCCAGAGTGACACCAATTTGAAATCGACTCCATCTTAAAACTAGCAAGGCACATTCCTTGCCAGTCATGACCTCTGGTCATAAGATGTTTGAAGCTAAGAAAGGAGTTTGGTAATGCCTACAAAGACATACTCCTACAACAGAAAGTCCAGATGTCCCAATACCCATAACAATATATGCTTTCAAGATAATTATAGTTATGCTTTCATGTACTTATACACTAAAATGTCAAGGATAGCTTTCTTTAAATAAGTAGAATAATACATTTTGTCAAGCTGTCAGCCCACCTGCATGTAGGCACATCTTAGTTTAGTCTTTACATAGACAAGACCCCTATATAAGAAAAACTTAAAGAAAAGATGACGCATTGCTCCATTTTTTTCTGAGGATGCCATGCTGTGTAATGAAGTAGCTTTCAATAAACTATCTCTTCTCAGTGTACTCTGTGACTCACTTTCAGCTCTTTGCTATGTGAGATCCAAGGACCCTCTTTTGGGGTCTGGATCAGATATCTTTTCTGATCTTCTGGTGACCACAACAAAGGTACCTTAGAATGAGACCCTATGCCAGGGAAATCCAGTCTGCATAGCACCAATTCACTGGTAAGTAGGGTTCATCTTAGCATTCTATCAAGGTTAATATTTCCAACACCTAGTGGTGTTGCTGGAATGAGAAATTTGGGTTAGAGTTCTGACCCCACAGGGTAAGAGTCCCGGGGGTATAACATTTGGGATCGGTATAATATTTGGTTGAGTCATGGTCCCGTGGGGTTAGAGTCCCTTGGGCATATTACAGGGAAAGGACACCTGCCTAAGTTTTGGGTTGGAGTTCCAGGCCATGGTATTAGAGTCCCTGGGATAAGAGATTCAGGTTAGAGTCCTGGGCCAACAAGGGTAGAGTTTTGTTCCTGGTGTTTAATAAAAATGGAAACAGCATTGGAAGATGATTTCCAGTATATGCTTTGGGCTAATCCACACTGTCTACTTTACTGGATATGGAAAAGCTATAGTTCTTGTCATTTCCCAGCTTGTTGCTCTTGCTTTGCTGAACCCTTACTGTGGTCCTTATGGGTAGCACAGAGGTTTACTTCATTCACGTTCAATGCTCCGTTTCTGACTATTGCCTTTTCACTTGCTTTTATTCGTCATGTGGCAGGATAGCATGAGAAACCTGAAGACTTGCAAGATTTGGTCTTGTTATGTCTTAACCATTGGAGGGTTCAGATGCTTTTACGTCCCACTTTAAAATGGGCATGAATCCCGATCCATTTGGTCTGCTTGGAAACCCAGAGGCTCATTTACTTGTCGGAAGTTTCAGCCTGTTGGCATTCTGGTGGTTATTTTTGTTCTGCAACTATAAAATTAAACAGTCTTCTAAATCTCTCTATGTATTTCTCTCTTTTCTTTTCTGCCTGCTTGGAATCTGCTATTATTAAGCTACTGGTGTTGAGATAAGATTCACTGTTTATAATATTACTAATTCAAGTTTACTAGGAGATTTTGTTTTCTTGCACAGTTCAGCCAGCTTTGCTAAATGTAAACATTAGAAACTAATTT
>NW_016107591.1:1470652-1473583 GCF_001604975.1 Cebus imitator | reverse complement strand
TCCCAGCTCACTGCAACCTATGCCTGCTGGGTTCAAGCAATTCTCCTGCCTCAGACTCCCAAGTAGCTGGAACTGCAGGCACATGCAACCATGCCCAGTAAATTTTTGTATTTTTAGTAGAGACGAGGTTTTGCCATGTTGGCCAGCCTGGTCTCAAATTCCTGACTTCAAGTGATCGCCTGTCTTGGCCTCTCAAAGTTCTGGGATGACAGGCGTGAGCCACCGTGCCCAGCAGAAGAGAGTTTTTTAAAAGTCAAACATTGATAAAGTCTACTTTACCCCAAATTTTGGTCTACAGCTTTCTTTATATGCCTTCTTGTATGTTGTAGTAATTGTCAATTAAGAAAATTTATGATACAGAAAAACACATTCTGAAATTCTGGAATTGTTTTATGTATAAAATGCTAACATCTGACGAACAGTTCAGGATTTGTTGCTTCCTAAGTTTTTGGATTCATGAGCGGGTGTCGCTGTCTTTTCTTGTCTCTTTTCTTTCCTTTGTTGTCCCCTTTTTCTTTGCAAAATACTTAGCCATCTGAGCCCCTGGAATTATGGGATGTGCATGTTCCTTTATAGTTCCATAGGACTGGGGGTTAGAAGCCCCACACAGAGTTGGATAAAGTGTTTGCATTTCAGAGGGATATTTCCTAGCACCTAGTGCTGTTTGATCCCCCTTGTCACCTTTGTCAGCTGTATATTTGCTGTTTGTGCCTCATCAATGATGCACGTCACCTTACACTTGCAACCCCTGAGGTTTACATCTATCATTTTCCTTTTAATCTTTATGATTTTTCTTTTTTGTTTTGTTTAATTCAGCATCTTTCTGTGAGGCACTGGAAGCCAAAAGCCTCCCTGGATTTAGTCTTATTGAAAACAGAAAAATTTTGTCTAAATTCAGAAGTTCTAAAGGTCAGTTCAAATTACGGACATGCAAAAAATCACATGATGGTGAATCTCTAGAGAAAAATGAATGTTAATACAGGGCTGGTAGGACTGTAAATTATTTTAGCCATTATGAAAAGCAGTTTGGTGATTTCTCAAAGAACTCCAAACAGAATTGCCGTTCAAACCTGCAATCCCTTTATTGGGTATATACTTAAAAGAATATAAATAGTTCTGCCATAAAGATCCATGCCTGTGTACGTCCATCACTGCGTTGTTCACAATAGCGGAAAAATGGAACCAACCTAAATTCCCATCAATGGTAGACTGAATAAAGGAAATATGGTACATATATATCGTGGAATACTACACAGCCATAAGAAATAGAGAGAATACGTCCTTTGCAGCAACATAGAGGGAAATGGAGGGCATTATCCTAAGTGAACTAATGCAGGAACGGAAAATGAAATACCACATGTTCTTACTTACAAGTGGGAACTAAACTTTGAGTATATATGGACACAAAGAAGGAAACGACAGACACTGGGGCCTGCCTGAGGGTGGAGGGTGGAACATGATGAGGATCAAAAACTGTCTTTCAGGTACTTTGCTTATTACTTGAGTGATGAAATAATCTGTACAAAAACCTCTGTGACTTACAAATTACATGTATAACAAACCCGCACACTTACCCTTGAACCTAAAATAAAAGTAAAACAACAACCAAAAAAACAAATTATGGACTAAGATGTATTTTGTCAAGTATTGGAATAATATTGGATATAGATAATTTACTCATTTGTTATAACAATGAATTGCATATAAAGGACTGTTGATAAATTACAGCCTAATGAATTAATGTGTCTATTCAAGTTTATTATAAAGAAAAAAATAAAATAAAATATCTTTGTTACTGATATTATTTTTTAAAATAAATATTTTTTTACAGACATATGGTATTTCAAATATTGCTAAGGATATTTCTAATGTTAAGACTTTACTCTTTTTCCTCAAAAAATCAAAACAATTTTTACATTTAATTGAAATTGCTTTACACTTACAATTCAAAAATCATTGATGTACAGTGTGTATAATTTAATCAGGCTGTACAATATATTCAATTTGTTAATGCTAAATTTATTTCATCTGTGTTTCCTATACATGTGTTTTCTGATTCAAGGCTACAGAATCTAAGATATTGAGATAACTAGTTATTGAGAACTAGAAATTGCCTTTTTAATTTAATTTTGTTTATTTTCCATTTTCTTTTATCCACTTGGGATATGTTTCATTTGCATGTGAAGGTACCAGCATACGCTTTAAATATGGTTTATTGCGTGAAAATAGACCTATGTTAAATTTTATTCCAACAATGACACCACAACATGTATTGCTATATAGCAAGGAAATTAGGGATTCAAATGGCAGGATGTGTATGCAGAAACTTTTAAAATAATTTTTTATTTTGGAACAATTTTATATGTAATGAAAGTGCAAAGCTTGTGTATAGATTTCCTATATAACTCTCACATAAATTCCCCATTGCAGTAGCTTACCTTTTCATAGTAAATTTTTCTAAAAAAAAACTGTTTGTTTTCCTATAAAAACAAAACTTAATAAATTGCTGTTATTGTTATTATCACTTTAAGATGGAGTCTCCCTCTGTAGCCCAGGCTGGAGTGCAGTGGTGTGATCTCGGCTCACTGCAATCTCTGCCTCCGGGGTCCCGGTGCAATCAACTTCCCTGCCTTAGCCTCCCAAGCAGCTGGGATTACAGGCATGTGCCACCATGCCCAGCTAAATTTTGTATTTTTAATAGAGACAGTGTTTCACCATGTTGGCCAAGCTACTCTTGAACTCCTGACCTCGTGATCCGCCCGCCTCAGCCTCCCAAAGTGCTGGAATTGCAGGTATGAGCCACTGCCCCCAATAATATTATTATTAATTAAACTCCAGGCTTCATTCAAATTTTACTAGTTCTACCACTAATGTATTGTTTTCTGTTCCAGTCCCAGCAAAAATATCACACTACTTGTAGTTGCAATATAT
>NW_016107591.1:1468852-1470208 GCF_001604975.1 Cebus imitator | reverse complement strand
GTGGTGGTGGAGAGCTGGGGGTGCCCGCCGCTTTTCCAGATGCTCGCTAAGCTCTTATACAACGTGAGGACTTAGATCCCCATTTTACAGGTGAGAAAACTGAGTTCCAGAAGTTAACTTGCCCAGGATTGCTTAACAGTAGGCCTGGACTAAAACCCAGCATGGGCTGATTCCAGAACTCCGTGCTTTAAATCACAATAGCAGCCTTTTCCCCATTTTTTTTTTTTTTTTTCTGTTTTAGTTTGACCATTGGGTAACAACTTGAAAAACTCATTAGCCAAGAGAAGCCTAAAATATATGGTGTCAGAATACACACTGTTTGTGACTCAGGGTATATAACTCATCTTTTTGTTTTTGGAGCCTGTTACTTTCTGGTACCACATGAAGCTCCAGATTCATGTTATATTTTCCTTGCTTTAGCCCTAGAATTAGCCATTTCTCTAAGGATTCCTGATTTTCTTTGAGAATGGTATTTAGAAACCAAGATATGGGTGAAAGGCTTATGTTTCGACTGGCACATTACTGATTCATCTCTCAACAGAGAGGCAAGAAATGCATGTATGCATACTAACCAAAGTATTCAAACATTATCTCCAGGTTTTTGTGGTTATGAATCAATAAAGCATTTTCAAACATGCACATAGTTTTTTGTTTTTTGTTTTTTGTTTTTTGGTTTGTTTTTTTGTAAAAACAACTTTCTAGGTAACTTGATTAAATACCCAGGAGCATGATTATAGTCTTATGTGGTGAGATGCCAAACAGCCTTCCAGAGTGACTACAATTTTTCATGCCCAGCAGTAATGAGCAATAGTTCTTATTGTTGTCTCTTCTTGCCTACATTTCACATTGTCAGTGTATTTTAGATTTTACTTATTGTAATGTGTGCAATAACATATCATTATTATTTACATTTATATCCCCTCCATTACAAATTATGTTGAGAATTATTTTGTGTGCATATTTTTCATCTATCTATCATTTTTGCCGAAGTATCTGTACATATCATTTGTCCATTTTTGAACTGGACTTTTAAATGTTCTTTATGTATTCAGGAAACAAGTCCTTCATCAGAAATGTTGTAACTATCTTTTTCCATTCATAGTTTGTACATTACTTAAGAAAACTTTTAATAGAGGTCTCGGGGGCAACGCAACATATCTACAACCATCTGATCTTTTACAAACCAGACAAAAACAAGCAATGGGGAAAGGATTCCCTGTTCAATAAATGGTGTTGGGAAAGCTGGCTAGCCATGTGCGGAAAGCAGAAACTGGACCCCTTCCTGACACCTTACACTAAAATTAACTCCAGATGTATTAAAGACTTAAACATAAGACCTAACACCATAAAAACCCT
>NW_016107591.1:1454211-1468133 GCF_001604975.1 Cebus imitator | reverse complement strand
AATATTATGCAGCCATCAAAAACGATGAGTTTGTGTCCTTTGTAGGGACATGGATGAACCTGGAAACCATCATTCTCAGCAAACTGACAGAAGAGCAGAAGATCAAACACCACATGTTCTCACTCATAGGCGGGTGTTGAACAATGAGAACACATGGACACAGGGAGGGGAGCACTATACACTGGGGTCAGTTGGTGGGAAATGGGGGAGGGACAGTGTGGGGTGGGGAGCTGGGAAGAGATAGCAAGGGGAGAAATGCCAGATGTAGGTGATGGGGAGGAAGTCAGAAAATCACACTGCCACGTGTGTACCTATGCAACAATTTTGCATGTTCTTCACATGTACCCCAAAACCTAAAATGCAATAAAATAAATAAATGGGGAAAAATGTGCAATTTCTCATTTTTTTAAGGGGCTATACTTTTGATGTTATATCTAAAAACTTAGCACCAAATCCAAGGTCAAAGATATTTCTTTGCCTTACTTTCTATAAATTTTATAACTGAAAATTTTATGTATCCATCTATGATCTATTAAGAATTCATTTTTTTTTTAATGTGAGTTGTGAGGGCCCTAACTTTGGGTGAGGATGGGCCTAGCTGGTAGCTCCTACATGTGTCTGAAAGAATCTACCAACCATCTGAAAGAGGTCATTTTTAGCTTAGTGCCAAAACTGGTTATAAAAACTTTGTTCTACTAAGTGCATTACCAACATACAATTAATAATCGAACACTCAAGAAAACAAAGCACCATGAGTAAGAACAAAAATAAAAGAATGTTTCCTGGTGTATAAGTTTTATAAATGTCAGTTTGAATATGTAGAAAAGGAAAAGGATTCACAAAAACAAAAAACAGACAAACACACAAGAGACACATAGAAGATTAAAATAAAATCTACAAATAAAAAAGGCCATATTAATTTTTTTATTTTTATACATTTTATGGATAATTAGTAGTTGTAGAGGATAAACAATGCCTAATAATCACATTGGAGTAAATGAGGTATCCATCACCTCAAGCATTTATCATTTTTTTGTATTATAAACATTCCAATTATAGTCTTTTATTTATTTTTAAATGTACAGTAACTCATTGACTATATTCATGTTGTTGAACTATCAAATACTAGATTTAATTCATTCTAGTTAACTATATTTTTGTACCCAGTAATCATTTCTTCTTGTCCCCTACCCTACTACCCTTCTTGGCCTCTGGTAACCATCATTCTATTTTCTATCTCCATGCGTCCAATTGTTTAAATATTTAGCTCACACAAATGAGTGAGACTGAGAAGTTCATTTTTCTATGCCTAACTTATTTCACTAAATGCAATGACCTTCGGTTCCATTCATGTTGTTGTAAATGACAGGATCTCATTCTTTTATGGCTGAATGGTATTCCACTGTGTATATGTAACTCATTATCTATTCATCTGTTGATGGACCCTTAGATTGATTCTACATCTTGATTATTGTGAATAAAGCTTCACAAACATGGGAGTGCAGATATCCCTTTGATATACTGATTTTCTTTCTTCTGGGTATAGACCTAGTAGTGGAATTGCTGTATCACATGGTAGCCCTATTTCTAGGTTTGAAGACTCTCCTAACTGTTCTCAATATAGGGAGACAATAATCTACCTATCAATCTGTCTGTCTGTCTATCTATCTATCTATCTATCTATCTATCTATCTGTCTGTCTGTCTGTCTGTCTCTCTGTCTATCTATCTATCTATCTACCATCTATCTATAGAGAGAGAGACAGAGAGAGACAGAGAGACAGAGAGAAAGAGTATAGAATGAATGTATCCATATGGGGATGTTGTTTTGCCATACTAATTTACATTCCCACCAACAGTGTATGAGGGTTCCCTTTTACTCCAAATCCTTACTGTCATTCATTAATGCCTGTCTTCTGGATAAAACCCACTTTAACTGGGTGAAATGATATCTCACTGCAGTTTTAATTTGCATTTCTCTCATGATCAATGATTTGCAGTACCTTTTCGTATACCTGTTTGCCATTTGTATGTCTTCTTTTGGGAAATGTCTATTCATATTGTTTCCCCTTTTTAAAATTGGATTATTACATTTTTTTTCCTATAGAGTTGTTCAACCTCCTTATATATTCTAGTTATTATTCACTTGACAGATGAATAGTTTGTCAATATTTTCTCCCAGTCTATGGGTTGTCTTTTCTAGAGAAATGTTCAGTTCTAGAAGATAAAGCCAAATGTATAAAAATTGGAGATTCACAGTCAAGAACCAAGTCATAGGCCATATACAGAAAGACTGTGCCTCAGAATTGTCCAGGATTCATAAAAGATATTAATTTGTAATTTTGAGAAGCCCAACACATCTAATGCAGTATAAATAGAAATTGATTAATTCCTACACACATTATGATAAAATTTAGTACACAATAGCTAGTTGCAGAGGGAGTGAGTAAAATTAGGGAGAAAATATGAATTTATTTTTGAAATATGAAGAATAAACTGACTGTTGACTTTTCTGCAGCAACAATGGTGGGTAGAAATTAGAATGATTGCATTTTTGATGTGCTGAAATAAAGTAACGACCTATCTGGAAATCTGTTTTTATGGATAGTTCTAAAAATAGTGAAAACCAAAAATCTAACAGAAGGTGAAACTAATCAACCAAAAATGAATGGATTCGAGAAGTCAGAAAAAGGAAAGCTGTGATAAAATAGTCTAGTATAGATAAATTTTGTTTTGATAATAATATCAAGCTAAAATAAAACATTTTAGAATTGTGGCTGTAAAACAGAGATTAAAACCCACATTCTGCTGTTACTTGACAACCCCAGGTTATTTCCCTCATTATTTTATTGCTTTAACTTCTTCATGGTCTTCCTTTATTCTGTTATTTTCCTAACCATTGTTCTTTACTGTGAAAGACACATGAATAGATAATCTATCCAAGATAATATCTTCATCTGCCTGGTATAGTAATACATTTGACCATTGTCATCTAAAAAATATAAATAATAAGAAGATAATCTGTGACTAATTTGAATTAAAATTATACACTTAAAAATCTAATATTGGATTAAAGCTCTGCATGTGTTCAAGTTTGTAAGGACAATATGATTCTATCAGATAATGTATGGCTTTGTACATCCAGTTTCACAAATTATTCTACATGTCCTGTGCATGTTTATTCTCTGTATTTACACTTGCTACTGTTGTTGCTTGGCTCTGTATCTCATCCTAATTCCCTGACACTAACTCCTAAACTGATCCATATCTTGCCCATTCCCTGTGACAATCTACTCACAGTACCGTCTACTGTTGAATGATAAAGTAATTATTTTTTACATCCTGAATAACAGCAGCAAATGACCTTTCAGTTTTACTAAAAGAGTGGCTGATGATTACTGATAAGCTTTTAGTCAAGGCGAACGCAAACCACCCTGATTCACATTACAACATGGTAAAAGTAATTTTGAAAGCCTCAGGATATTTCCATCCCTCACCTCTTCCAGAGATACTTCAGCTTCACTGCTAGACCGACAACTTAGTTAATTTCATCAAATCCATCAAATAATAGTCACATGGACATTATTGTTTAATATATTACCTGAATGTAAGGAGTCCAGAGTCCACAATAGGAAATGTATTTCAAGGCTTCTTCCAGGTGCTTCGCCTCACCCAAATGTTAATCCTCTCCTCTCAATTCTGTGTGCCTGGGAGCGGTTGCCCTTAAATCTGGAGGGGACGTGCATGGCATAAGATAAATTAAGTTTTTGGTTTGGTTTATTTGGCTTCTTTTTTCCTCTTGTCTGTATTCTGCTTAAGCTGTTTGCTATTGTGTGCCCTTTTCTCCTTTCTAACCAAAGGGCTGACCCCAGGAGGAAGAAAAGAACAGGCTTTCTGTAGCTAATTAGAGAGGGTAGGTTCCTGGGCAACAGGCTACCAGCATCACAGTAACTCTCAAAGATCTTTGCACTTAACAAGCATTTACCAAATACTTTTATCATGTGCAGAGCTCTACTAAGTTCACTCTTCTTTTCTTCCTGAGAATTCATCCAACAACTTACAGTGCTTACATAAGTATGTCATTTAACCTTACTGAATTTTATTCACGTATTCTAGAATCTGATATTTAATAAGGAGCTAATTTCTTTCTTGCTTTTGTACAGGAGATATATATGTATCTCCAGTTATATATACATATATATATATATACACATACACACACACACACACACAATTTCCTGTAAACATATATATGTATGTGTGTGTATATATACTATATATATAACAAAAATGATTATTTTAATGTCTATCATAATCTTATTTTTGAAAGCAAAACTTTATGTCAATAATATTTATAATTATATCAATAATATTTATAGTAGGAGAACAAACAGAAAAGAACATCATACTTCTATCCAAAATTAATTTTAATGCAAGAAGAAGATTGTATGTACAAACAATTAAGCATACTTATTTTGTAAGCATATATATACACAACTCCATACTTACACAGATATGTGCATATGTAAAAACAAAATCTATATATACATTCACATATGCAATAAACATGCACACATATATGCTTAGAGAATACATACAAACACACACATATATACTTACTATGCTCATGTCTTAATTTATTGACCTTTTTACTAATTTACAAAGCAAGCTTATCTGAAATTATTAATTATTCTATGAAATAATAACAATATGATATAATTACTACGTGGAATTAATAATATTAAATGATTAATTTGAAAACATTCTGTTGAGCTGGGTGTTAGGTCTTCAACATACTATTTCTAATTTGAAAATATATTGGGGTTCAGTAATAACAAATTTCAGGGTTTTTTTTCTATTTCTATGTAAATAAAAGAAAATGCAATTATGTTTAGAAAGTGATTTTTTTTACTTTCTATGACAATAATATGACTTACATAATCTAAAGAAAAATAAATATCTTAAAACTAAAAGAAAGGAAAGTACATTTTATGTATTAGGACACTTAAAAATAGTATAAAGCTCTAAGACCAGATTATGATACATGCTATTAAATTTTAGCTTTATAATAACCTTTCTGTTTCTTCAGAAAACATTTTCTAAGAGGTCACGGTAAGTGGTGAATTTGTCAGGGTTTGTCTGGTTGTTGTGTACGTGCATGTGTGGACACACAAACACAGAGCACCTACAAAGCACTGAGGTACTGTAATGAGTGTGTACAGTATTGGTGTTGTGCCCTGCTGTTTACATGTGATTTTGGCTATGTTTAATAAAATAATTATTCCATTTTCTTGTATGCATTTATCTCATGATTTGGAAAAAAGGGTTGTTATGGGTTGAATTGCATCTCCTCAGAAATCGTACATTAAATCCTACATTCATCTCCTCAGAATGTGACCACATTTAGAGATAAGGTCTTTAAAGAGGTAGGTAAGGCTGGGCGCCATGGCTTATGCCCGTAATCCCAGCACTTCAGGAGGCTGTGGCAGGTGGATCACCTGAGGTCAGGAGTTCAAGATCAGTCTAACCAATATGGTGAAATCCCGTCTTTACTAAAATTACAAACATTAGCCGGGCATGGTGGCATACGCCTGTAATCCCAGCTACTTGGGAAGCTGAGAATTGCTTGAACCCAGGAAGTAAGGTTGCAGTGAACCGAGATGGTGCCACTGCACTGCAGCCTGGGCGACAGAGTGAGACTCCATCTCAAATAAATAAATAAATAAATAGGTAGGCAGTTAAGATAATATGAAGTTATGGGAGTAGGATCTAATTCAATATGATTTGTGTCCTTATGAAGAGAAGCGATTAGGATGCAGACATTCACAGAAGAAAGACCTTGTGAAGACGCAGAGAGAAGGTGGTCATCTGTAAGCACAGAAGAGAGCCCGGGGAAGAAACAAACACACCATTGATCTTGAATTTTTGGCCCCCAGAATTGTGAGAAAATAAATTTCTGTTGTTTACGCCATCTAGTCTGTGCTACTTTGTTATGGCAGACCTGGCAAACTAATACAGGAGTGACGATATGTATCTATATTTCCCCTTCTCAGGCCTTTACTTATAAATCAAAATACTCATTATTAGCCATTTTCTAATGTCCTTGGTTAAGGTAAACATGCACACTCACTTATATAGAAGAATAAAACATTTAAATACTACTGGTAATATGTTTGATGCAAGACTTAGGAGAAATGTTTGCTTTGTTTTAGACTTTCTAAAAATATTGATTTTTATGTCCATCATATTCTTATTTTTGTAAACCAAACTTTAGGTCAGTATTATTTGTAGTAGCAAATAAGTAAGTAAAAAGAAAAGAACATCATATTTCTATCCAAAATTAATTTTAATGGAACAAGAAGATTGTATGTACAAACACCTAAGCATAATAATTTTGTAAGCATTTTTTTCTGTTTCTTCAATAGATTCCGATGGGACTAACTCCAGGTGTATCATAGAATTGGCTCACTAGTCACTTTTTTACTTTGTCTTACATTATTTTTATTTTTTTTTTTCTTTATTTCTCCTAGTTAACCTAAAGCAACTAAGAAAAGAACCATGGCCTATAAATAAATTTGACATTATTAGTTTATCTTTATGTTTACATTAGTATATTGATAATTCTGAAGGAAAAATGGTAGCCCCTTACCAAGTTGATAAGTGAGAATTTGCTTGGCAGCAAGTGGTTTTTATTTCCAAAGAAGTTCATTGAAAATGTGCCCATTTTTAAGCAATATTATAAAACTTGTGCTTTTATATATTGTCTTTGAATATATAACCACTTCCATTATATAGATATAAAATAAATAAATAACGTTAATAATCTGTTGAAAATCTAGATTGCCTGTGGGAATTTTATTATAGCTCTTATCAATTTTCCAAAAGACACACCAATTTTGAAACTATAAAGTTTCTTATTCAAACAATCTAAATAAATATTTCCATATTTAATTTTCCCTAAACACATAAACATTTTTTGTCACCTAATGTATAGTATCTTTAATCTGATTGTGTATGTACAATAACTATGCCTCCAAATCTGATGGGAAAAAAATGAGGTTGTTCAACTCAAATGCATATAAGAAAAGAATGTATTTATTTAAGAACAATCAGTAGACATAAGAGAATGTTGGGGATTTTGGTAAAGTGGAAACCAATCACTGCACCTAAAGAGATTTAGGAGTACTATTTGTTTGACACATCTGGTCAAAATAAAAGAGGCTTGCAGCCGAAATAGATCTCATTGGCAATACGCTCACAGTGCTTGCATAAATAAGTATTTGTGATCCTCTATAGTTTCAATATGCACAGCAGTAAAATGTGAACTTGAAATGTATTATTATTGATTTTGTTTTCAATATGATTCTGTCTAAAAATGAATTAATGTAAAAGAATCCAGTAATGATACCTATATATCAGTAAACGATGAAATTAAATTGGAAATAGATGCTACTCTTTGGATGGTAAAATACGAGACACCAAACAATTGAATAGTTAATAGCGAATCCAAGCAGTAGAGATAGTTAAGCTTGACAACATTTTTTATTGATACATAATATGTGTACATATTTATAGGGTACATGTGATATTTCGTTATGTGCATAGAATGTGTAATGATGAAGTCGGTATTTAAGGTATTCATCATCTCCAGTATTTATCATTTCTATGTGTTGAGATCATTTCAAATCCTCTCATATAGCTGCTTTCAAATATACAATACCTGTTGTTAATTATAGTCACACTATTATCCAACCTCAGAATTTATTTTTTTCTATCTGTATGTTTGTACCTATTAATTAAACTCTCTTCACATCACCCCACCATATTTGCATGCCCTTATTAGTGTCTGGTATCTATCATTACATTCTCTGCCTCCATGAAATGAACTATTTGGCTTACACATATGAGTGAGAACATATGATATTTGTGTTTCTATGTCTAGCTTATTTCATTTAACATAATTACCTACAGTTCCATTTATGTTGCTACAAATGAAATGATGTGGTATTATTTGTGCATTCTGTGATGGACACTCATGTTGATTTCCTATCTTTGCTATTGTAATAGCGCTGAAGAAAACATAAAGGTGCAGGTATCTCTTTGGTGTTCAGATTTCCTTTACTTTGCATAAATGCCCAGTAGTGTGATTGGTGAATCCTGTGGTAGCTCTACTTTTAGTTTTCTGAGAAATCTTCATAGTGTTTTTCATAGTGCCTATACTAAATTACTAAAGTGTATGAGTTCTGTTAGTTCACTTTTCTCCACATCCTCAGTGGCATTTATAGATTTTTTTTTTTTTTTTTTTTTTTTGAGAGGGCGTCTTGCTCTGTTGCCCAGGCTGGAGTGCAGTGACACAATCTTGGCTCAAGGCAACTGCTGCCTCCCAGGTTCAAGCAATTCTCCTGCCTCAACCGCCTGAGTAGCTGAGATTAGAGGCACCTGCCACCATGCCTGGCTAATTTTTGTACTTTTATATTTTTAGTGGAGACAGAGTTTCGTCATGTTGGACAGTCTAGTCTCGAACTCCTGACCTCTGGTAATCCCTCCACCTTGGCCTCCCAAAATGCTGGGATTACACACATTAACCACCACGCCTTGTTAGGTTTTATTTTTGTTTGTTTGTTTTTGTTTTTTTGTCTTTTTAATAACAGTCCTTCTAACTGGAGAAAGATAGTATCTCATTGTGGTTTTAATTGGCATTTCCATGATGATTAGTAATGTTGCGCATTTTTCATATACCTGTTAGCCATTTGTGTGTCTTCTTTTGAGGAATGTCTATCCATATTCTTTGTTCATTTTTTCAGGGGATTATTTGTTTCTTTTACTTGGCTTGCTTGAGTTCCTTGTATATTTTGCATTCATATTAATCCTGTGTTTAATGAATAATTTGCAAATATTTTCTTTCATTTTATGAGTTGTCTCTTTTCTGTGTTGATTATTTCCTTCACTGTGCAGAAGCCTTTTAGTTTAGATTGGTGACATTTGTCTGTTTTTGTTTGTGTTACTCATGCTTTTGACATCTTTGCCTAGCCCAATGTTCTGAAGCATTTTGCCTGCGTTTTCTACTCATAGTTATAATCTGAAGTCTTAAAATTTAGTCTTTAATCCGTTTTGGGTTGATTTTGTATATGGTAAGAGATAACAGCCCAGTTTCTTTCTTTTGCATATGAATATTCTGCTTTCCCAGGGTGATTTATTAAAGAGGATATCCTTTTCCTAATGTATATTCTTGGTGCTGTTATTGAAAATCAGCTGGCTGTAAATATGTGAGTTTATTGCTGTTCTCTATCTTGTTCCATTGGTCTTTGTGTCTGTTTTTACACTGAAATTTTATAAATTTATGTTTCGGTGAAATTAGCTGCTGGAGAATTATGATGTTCCTTTGGAGAGAGTCACATTTCCTTGTTTTTTGTTTTTAACATGTTTCTTATGTTCCCACATTGATATCTGTGCATAGAGTGTAACAGTTGTTTCTTCTGATTTTGGGGACTTGCTTTCATAAGGAGGACTTTTTCTTGAAGATGTAGTTTGGGTAGGGCAGTTGGGCTTTGATTTTGGTTGAGTATATTAGTGTAGTCTGTTTTTTTTTTAAATATTTATTTTTGTTTTTGGCTGTAAACAAAGTCAATCATGTCTGTGATTTCTTTGGTGTCTTAGGGTGTGGTTGTCAGTGGAGGTAGTGGTGAAGTCTTGCTGGGAAAGTAGCTCTAAATGGGCCAGTCCATGGGCTCCAGTAGTAGCAGTGGCTGAACAGGTCTGTCTTTGTTTCTTAGGGTGGCATATGCTGACACTAATGTTCAGGCCAGCTGATTATTGGACCTTCAGGTGACTTGCTTAGGTGCTGGTAGTAGCAGTGGTGGGTAAGGAGGGTGGGTGGACTCTCAAGCCCCTGGCAGTAGGTATGCTATGGGCAATGGCAATAGTAGTGGTAGGACAACCTCTGGCTCCTAAGAGATTTGTGCTGATGGTGGTGTCTGTGACATGTCAGATGGACGAGTCACCAGGACTGCAGCTAGTGTGTGTAGGTAGAGACCAGCTGTGCTGGATAGAAGCAGGTTGGGTGGGCCCATTCCTAAGTTCCCAGGAGGCATTCCTAGATGCCAACGGTGGTGAACAGGGCAAAGCAATCCCATGGCCCTTGCACTGTGTTCTTCTGAGCTGTTGGAACAGTGCCAGGCAGGGTAAGACTGTCCTCAGGCCCCTGGGTGGTATGTATGGGCACTGGTTTGGTGGGCAGAGGCTGGGAGATGCCCAGGTCCCCATGCAGTTCTCAGTTGAAAACAGCAGTGGCAGTGGCAAGCAGGGGCAGCCTGCATCAAAGGATGTGCAAATGCACTGTGGCCTTGCTGCAGAGAACAATGCGTCACTGCCAATGGCTTGTGGTTTTGGACCTGGTTGTAGAGCCAACAGTGGCAGCAGCTGTGCATAATAGATGTGGAGATGCACAAGCTGGTGTGCCCCAGGGTGGGATGCATCCAGGTCCCTATTAGGCTGGGCTCTCAAAATGGTGCCATGCTTCAGCTCCTTAGGTTTTAGGAGAGTGTGAGTCCCAATGTGAGCCCCCTCTTTGGAGCAATGCTTTTGTTTTGTCTCCAGGCAGTTCCCTAGTTAGTGTCAGGGCCCAAGAGGGTCCAGAGGCTTTCCCGTGGCTAGGATTGCAGGTGTCTGTGGTGAGGATGGGGACCACTCAGGACCTCTCACTTACCCCTTTTACACACTGGAGAACTGCTGATGCTCGCAGCCAACCCAGGACAAGCAGGCTGCGTTGCTTACCTCCCCTTTCTTGGCTGAGGTGTTTCCTATCACTTCTCTGTTGAATTACATTGTTATCCCTTAGATAAGTTATAGTAAGTTTTATTATCTACTCACTATTTTGGTTCTTCTTTGTGGAGGAAGTGAATGCCAGATACCTCTGGACAGCCGTCTTAAGTTTGACAACTTTTTAAGCACATAGAACAGCTGCCAGCTCTTCATATTACATATAAGTGTTTATTTTAATCAAAAAACTAGATTGAGATGTAAACCATTATCTTATTAACTTGCGTAATTTGTATGATCATTCTTCCCTCTGTACAATAACACAACCCGGTGGTAGCAAATCTTTGGCCTTCTGACTCCATGTCTAAGTGCCTTATCACTAAAAGAAACAGCAGGCACTTTCTTTTCTGGTTCACTAATCTGAGGGTGCATTTTTAATTCCATTCTTTTTTTTAATATTACGATAGGAGGGAACTGGTTGTCTGCCTACAGACATATTGACATTTAGCATTATGAAAAAATGTAAATAACAATGTGCTTCTGGACTATGACTGAGAAGGTCTCAAAAAAGCTTGACCTTTCAAGGTTTTATGTAAATAAACACCATGAAATTTTATTCTCAAGTAATCATATACAAGAAAAACTCAATACACATAACAGAAATTTTAATAAATATCACTTTTTTTTTTTTCTTTTTCACCAGATAAGTGAATAATGTATTAGTTGAACTTACTCTTCAACCCACTCCCTAATTTCACCTTAAAGGTCAGAACTGATCCAGCTAAATGGTTTAACTTTTTTATGGACCTGCAATGACATAACAATAATGATAGGAAAACAGAATAAAAGCAAGCATACTTACAAAGTGATTCGGAGGACGAAATGATTCTTTGACCAACATTGATGTCATCCTGAAACTTGTATGTATGGAAAGCAAAATAAAAAACATTTTAGTTTTTAGAACTACAACTATTTAGAAATAATTTTAAGGATGCTATCCACAAAATATACACTGGTGAAATGTTCTGTGTAAGATTTAGCATAATTAGGTCATTCTTTCTTTGTATATGCGACTATCTAACTTGGTTCTATTTTTGAACTAAATTCCAAAGGAGTGAAAAATTAGAAACATTCTACAGGAAGCATAATGTATCACACATAGTGTATGTGGAAGGATTTTATACAACTAGAAGCTCCTTTCTTCTACATTTAGCCAAATGCATTATTCTGGTTTCTCACAGTCGCCTATTCTTTACTTGGATCATGGCAAATTGACATTTCTTAGATGAATATAATAAAAGGACCAATGAGATATTCAACCAAATTATATCAATGATGGCTTTAAATTTCACAAACATTTAAATATTATTATATCAGCTCACAATTCAAATTGGTGATGCAGTTATCTATGCCTTTTTTCCTTTTTTGCAAGAGGTGAAAACGAGGATTAGAGACATTTAGAAGTACATGTAATGCCATACAGCCCATGAAGCTTCAAGCCCAGACTCATTTGCTTGAAATCTACATATTTTCTAGCACCAGGCAACCTTCAATTTGGTATTGGTCATACCTCTCCTTTGTACTCCTATTACCTCTCTGGACCATTTATTTTGGTTTCCTTATAGATTCTTCTTAATTTTCTTCCTTTAAATGGCATTGCATCCATAAATATTCCTAAGCCCTCACTTTTTTTTTTTCTCTTACAATCCTACAGTAGTTTGTGGGGGGTTTTAATCTATTTGTATGACTTAGTTACTATTTTGTTTGGAGATGATTTCAACTTAAATTTTAATATCTGTTCTCCTTACTGTCTTTATCTGTTTTATGGTTATATCATTGCTGAAATAGAAAATAGGTAAAGATACAGGTACATAGACACACACAATATGCAGATATACAAACATATTTGTGTGCTTGTGTATACTGTATATATTTAGATGTGTGGGTGTGGTCCACAAAGCACATGCAAATAAACATTTGGTCTCACATACACTGACAATTTCCTGAATTCATTTGTTGAAGAATGTCAAATCTGTTATTATAGCAATTAGTAGTCACATCACAGAAGCAATAAAAAAAAGTTCATCATCTTTGAAAACCATCTGAGAGTGCAAGTTTTAAAAATTAATCTGTCTTGCTTGATTGCATTTAACTTCCACACCTTCCATTTTCAGTCATCATGACACAGTTCACAGTAACTCTATTTACAAATTATGTAAAATCATAATATAGGAAGATGAGTCATGGAAATAAGTACATAATATTCAGAGTGGTAATAACTGACAAATATTATACAAAATGCAGCATGAGTGTTCAATCATCTGATTCTATATCAGAGCACATTTTTTAAATCAAGTTGTATGAACAACAATTTGCTGAGACAAGGAATAAAACTGTCCCGAGGATTCACATGTATATACAAAATTCCTAACAGTATTTAGAATTGGACCATGGACAGTGTCCCAGGATATTTAAAGAAAGTCTCAATGCTGCAGTAATTTAAAATTAGGCTGAATGTATTTTGGGGAAATATAGCTATGTAAATAATAGTCTATTAACATATTTCTTAAAGATAGATACACGGCAGATTATTTGTTTTGAAACTCTGTAATATTATGAAACTTTCAATTCATATTTAATTAAGTTTTCATAAGTCTTGAATCTACTCTATAAACTATATTTGTAGACATTCTAAGCAAAGAAATCATTTTTGAAGCTGTTTTGAAAATCCTAAGAATATTGTCTATGCAATATCAGTTTATTTTCTTAATTAAAAATAATCTACATTTCTAAATTTTTCACCAGTTTAGCATAACATTACAAATTGGTGATATACAACTGTCAAATAAGGAGTCATTTTGATCTTAACTTGTCATATTTAAAGTTTTTTCAAGCCCCTAAGTATTTGCAACTGGGATAAACAGAGTGATGCTATATAACAGTATGTTTATACTAAATTAAGGAGAAAGCATTTTAGAAGTGTCTGGATATTTTAATTTATTTGTAAGTGATTGATGGTTAAAGAAAAAAAGCCAGCAAATATTTAAAATACACCAGCATAATCTATAATAGGGAAGGTGTCACATTAGTACCCATTTTTTAAAAGAATAATTCTTTTTTAATTTTTGTTTAAATATATATATATATATATATATATATATATAT
>NW_016107591.1:1375733-1453882 GCF_001604975.1 Cebus imitator | reverse complement strand
TTTTTTATGGCTGCATAGTATTCCATTGTGTACATGTGCCACATTTTCCTTGTCTGGTCTATCATCAATGGACATTTGGATTGGTTTCAGGTCTTTGCTATTGTAAACATTGCCACAATAAACATACATGTGCATGTGCCTTTACAATAGAATGATTTAAAGTCCTTTTGATATATGCTCAGTAATGGGATTGCTGGGCCAAATGGAATTTCTATTTCTAGGTCCTTGAGAAATTGCCACACTGACTTCCACAATGGTTGAACTAATGTACACTCCCACCAACTGTGTAAGAGTGTTCCTATTTCTCCACATCCTCTCCAGCATCTGTCTCCAGATTTTTTAATAATCACCATTCTAACTAGCATGAGATGGTACCACAATGTGGTTTTGATTTGCATTTCTCTAATGACCAGTGATGATGAGCATTTTTTCATATGTTTGTTGGCCTCATATATGTCTGCTTTTGAAAAGTGTCTGCTCATAGCCTTCACCCACTTTTGAATGGGTTTGTTTGTTTGTTTTCTTGTAAATCTGTTTTAATTCTTTGTAGATTCTGGATATTAGCCCTTTGTCAGATGGGTAGATTGCAAAATTTTTTTCCCATTCTGTTGGTTGCCGGTTCACTCTAATGATTGTTTCTTTTGCAGTGCAGAAGCTATGGAGTTTAATTAGATCCCATTTGTCTATTTTGGCTTTTGTTAACATTTCTCTTATGTTTTAGTCATGAAGTCATTGCCTATGCCTATGTCCTGAATGGTTTTGCGTAGGTTTTCTTCTAGGGTTTTTATGGTGTTATGTCTTTTGTCTAAGTCTTTAATCCATCCAGAGTTAATTTTAGTGTAAGGTGGCAGGAAGAGGTCCAGTTTCTGCTTTCTGCACATGGTTAGTCAGTTTTCCCAACCTGCTTTATTAAACAGGGAAACCACTCCCCATTGCTTGTTTTTGTCAGGTTTGTCAAAAATCAGATGGTTGTAGAAGTGTGGCATTGCCTCCACGGCTTCTGTTCTGTTACATTGGTCTATATCTCTTGTTTTGGTATCAGTACCATGCTGATTTGATTACTATAGCCTTGTAGTATAGTTTGAAGTCAGGTAGTATCATGTCTTCAGCTTTGTTCTTTTTGCTTAGAATTGATGTGGCTATGTGGGCTTTCTTTTGGTTCCATATGAAATTTAAGGTGGTTTTTTCCATTTCTGTGAAGAAGGTCATTGGTAGCTTGATGGGGATAGCATTGGATCTATAAATTACTTTGGACAGTATGGCCATTTTCACAATATTGATTCTTTCTAATCATGAGCATGGAATGTTTTTTCCATGTGTTTGTGTCCTCTCTTCTTTCCTTGAGCAGTAGTTTGTAGTTCTCCTTGAAGAGGTCCTTCACATCTTTTGTTAGTTGTATTCCTAGGTATTTTATTTTCTTTGTAGCAATTATGAATGGCAGTGCATTCTTGATTTGGCTCTCTTTATGTCTGTTATTGGTGTATAGGAATGCTTGTGATTTCTACACATTGATTTTGTCTCCTGACACTTTGATGAAGTTGCTTATCAGTTTCAAAAGATTTTGGCCTGAGATGATGGGGTCTTCAAATATACAATCATGTTGTCTGCAAATAGAGAAACTTTGACTTAGTCCTTTCCTAATTGAATACCCTTTATTTCTTTTCCTTGCCTGATTGCTCTGGCTAGAACTTCCAATACTGTATTGAATAGGAGTGGTGAGAGAGGGCATCTTTGTCTAGTGCCAAAGGGAATGTCTAGATTTCAAAGGGAATGCTTCCAGGTTTTGCCCATTCTGTATGACATTGGCCGAGGGTTTGTAATCGATAGCTTTATTATTTTGAGGTAAGTTCCATTGATACCTAGTTTATTGAGAGTTTTTCGCAAAAAGGGCTGTTGAATTTTGTTGAAGTATTTCTCTGCATCTATTGAGATAATCATGGTTTTTGTCCTTGGTTCTATTTATGTGGTAGATTATGTTTATAGACTTCTGTATGTTGAACCAGCCTTGCATCCCTGGGATGAAGCCTACTTGATTGTGATGCATAAGCTTTTTGATGAGCTGTTGCAATTGGTTTGCCAGTATTTTATTGAAGATTTTTGCATCTATGTTCATCATGGATATCGGCCTGAAGTTTTCTTTTTTTGTTGAGTCTCTGCGGGGTTTTGGTATCAGGATGATGTTGGTCTCATAAAATGATTTGGGAAGGATTCCCTCCTTTTGTATTGTTTGGAATAGTTTCTGAAGGAGTGGTACCAGCTCCTCTTTGTATGTCTGGTAGATTTCAGCTGTGAACCCATCTGGACCTGGGCTTTTATTGGCTGGTAGGTTATAAATTGCTGCTTCAATTTTACCCCTTGTTGTTGGTCCATTCAGGGTTTTGACTTCTTCCTGGTTTAGGCTTGGGAGGGTGCAAATGTCCAGAAATTTATCCATTTCTTCCAGGTTTACTGGTTTATGTGCATACAGTTGTTTGTAGTAACCTCTGATGGTAGTTTATATTTCTGTGGAATTTATGGTGATATCCCCTTTATTGTTTTTTATTGCATCTATTTGATGCTTCTCTCTTTTCATTTTTTTAAATTAATGTGGCTAGTGGTCTGTCTATTTTGTTGACCTTTTCAAAAAATCAGCTCCTGGATTTATTAATTTTTTGAAGGATTTTTTGTGTATCTATCTCCTTTAGTCCTGCTCTGATCTTACTTATTTTTTGTCTTCTGCTAGCTTTTGAGTTTTTTGGTCTTGCTTCTCTAGCTCTTTCAATTTTAATGATAGGGTGTCAATTTTAGATCTTTCCTTGCTTCTCATGTGGACATTTATTGCTATAAATTTTCCTCTAGACACAGCTTTAAATGAGTCCCAGAGAGAGCAGAGGGTGATTGATCACCACATTTCCAAATGAGTTTTTACTGCCAACAAATGAGGAGATTCCCAGACGAAAAAGTGCCATTAGTCTCCAGCATGGCTGTTTCAGCTGATGCAGCAGGTCTCCACACAAAACATCACACAAATCTGGGTGGCCATTTTAACTGGCACCTGGAACAACTGGGAGACAGTGTCACCCAATCTACCAAAGAAAAGGGGGCTGAAATAGGGAGCTAGGTGATCTGGCTCAGCAGGTCCCACCCCCACAAAGACCAGCCATCTGAAATGCTCAGTATTGAGAGTGTCATTGCAAGCACTGCTGGACCTGGCATGGTCCACCTCTGTGGGGGAAAGAGCATCCACCATTCCCGAGGCAGTCCACCACTACACAGGCAGTCTGCCATTACAGGGGCAGTCCATCATTTCCGAGGCAGTCTGCCATTACAGTGACAGTCCGCCATTACTGAGGCAGACTGCCATTACCAAGGCAGTTCTAACTATACCTCTATAAACAAAATTGCAAGCAAGTTTACACAGCAGCTGGGCAGAGCCCATGGCAGCTCAGCAATGCCTCTGCTGGCAGACTGTGACTAGGCTACCCCCTTGCTGGGCAGGGCATCTCTGAAAAAAGGCAGCAGCACATCAGGAACTTATAAATAAAGCCCCACCTTCCCAAGACAGAAACACCTAGAAAAAAAAGGTGGTTATGAGTTCTGCTGCCACAGACACTTAAATGTACCTGCACAGCAGCTCTGAAAAGAACAATGGAGCTCACAGCTCAGCACTTGAGCTCCTATAAGGGACAGACTATGTACTTAAGCAGCTCCCGTACCCCCATATATCCGAAGAGACACCTCATAAAGGAGGGCTCAGGCTGACATCTGGCAGATATCCTTTTGGGACAAAGATAACAGAAGAAGAAACTGGCAGCAACCCTTACTGTTCTGCAGCCACTGCAGGCGATCCCCAGGTAAGCAGGGTCTAGAGTGGACCTCCAACAGTCCTACAGCAGACAGGCCTGACTGTCAGAAGGAAAACTAAAAAACAGAAAGAAATAACTTCATCATCAACAAAAGGGATGTCCACTCAGAGACCCCATTCAAAAGTCACCAACTACAAAGACCATAGGTAGATATATCCACAAAGATGGAAAGAAACTAGTGCAAAAAGGATGAAAAAAATACAAAACCAGAGTGCCTCTCATCCTCCTAGGGATCACAACTCCTCACCAACAAGGGAACAAGGCTGGATGGAGAATGAGTCTGATGAATTGATAGAAACAGGCTTAATAACAAACTTCTCTGAGCTAAAAGAACATGTTCTTTTCAAAATAAGCACCTTGAAAATGGTTTGACAAAATGCTAGCAAGAATAAACAGCTTAGAGAAGAATATAAATGAACTGATGGAGCTGAAAAACACAACACAAGAACTTCACAAAGCATACAAAGTTTCAATAGCCAAATCAACTAAGCCGAAGAAAGGATATCAGAGATTGAATATCAGCTCAATGAAATAAACTGAGAAGGCAAGACTAGAGAAAAAACAGTGAAAATAAATGAACAAAGCCTCCAAGAAATATAGGATTATGTGAAAAGACAAAATCCATGTTTGATAGGTGTACCTGAATGTGACAGAGAATGAATCCAAACTGGAAAATACTCTTCAGGACATTATCCAGGAGAACTTCCCCAACCTAGCAAGGCCGGTCACCATTCAAGTCCAGGAAATACAGAGAACACCACAAAGATATTCCTCAAGAAGAGCAACCCCAAGGTACATAACTGTCAGATTTACCAGGGTTGAAATTAAGGAAAAAATGCTAAGGGCAGCAAGAGTGAAAAGTTGGGTTACCCACAAAAGGAAGCCCATCATACACACAGCAGATCTCTCAGCAGAAACCCTACAAGCCAGAAGAGAGTCAGGGCCAATATTCAACATCCTTAAAGAAAAGAACTTTCAACCTAGGATTTCATATCCAGCCTAACTAAGTTTCATAAGTGAGGAGAAATAAAATCCTTTATGAACGAGCAATTGCTCAGAGATTTAATCACCACCAGGCCTGTCTTACAAGAGCTCCTGAAAGAAGCACTAAAAACGGAAAGGAACAACAGTACCAGCCACTCCGAATGGTAAACAGCATTGACACAATGAAGAGACTGCATCAACTAATGGGCAAAACAACCAGCTAGCATCAAAATGGTAGGATCACATTCACATATAACAATATTAACCTTAAATGTAAATGGGCTAAATGCCCTGATCAAAAGACACAGACTGGCAAATTGAATAAAAAGTCAAAAACCATCAGTGTTCTGTATCCAGGAAACCCTTCTCTCATGCAAGGGCACACATAGGCTCAAAATAAAGGGATGGAGGAAGATTTACCAAGCAAATGGAGAACAGAAAAAGCAGAAGTTGCAATCCTAGTCTCTGATAAAATAGACATTAAACCAACAAAGGTCAAAAGAGACATAGAAGGACATTACATAATGGTAAAAGGATCAATGCAACAAGAAGAGCTAATGATCCTAAATATATATGCACCCAATACGGGAACACCCAGATACATAAAGCAAATTCTTAACCACGTACAAAGAAACTTAGACTCCCACACAATAATAGTGGGAGGCTTTAACACTCCACTGTCAACATTAGACAGATCAACGAGACAGAAAATTAACAAGGATATCGAGGACTTGAACTCAGATCTGGACCAAGCAAACCTAATTGACATTTACAGAATTCTTCACCCCAAATCCACAGATTATACATTCTTCTTAACACCATATGACACCTACTCTAAAACTGACCACATAATTGGAAGAAATCAATCCTTGGCAAATGCAAAAGAATAATCCTTAAGAATGATTTTTAAAGAATTATTCCATTATTATTATTATTATAAGTTCCGGGGTACATGTGCAGATTATGCAGGATTGTTACATAGGAATTCACATGCCATGAACGTTTGCTGCATCCATCCCCCGTCATCTACATTAGGTATTTCTCCTAATGTTATCCCTCCCTAATCCTTTTTTTTTCCTGTCTTCTATTTTCTCTTATGATCCATAAAGACAAATGCTATTAAAGTGTAGGGCCTTTTGAATTGTCATGGAAGTAATCTTACCTTTTCCTGGTTTTAAATTTATTCTTCTTCCTATTAAAAAAACTAACAACTTCTAATATTTGCCACTTTTTTAAAGCTTGTATAATAATACAGTATTCTAATTCTTGTTTTGTAAAGTATTTACTTGACTTAAAAATCACATTTGATTTTTATTCCCTATGTCTTAAATTCTCTTGAGCTAGTGAACCAATTTTGACAAAGGGGCTTTGATAATTACTTATGTGGAAAATAATCTTTAACTTGGGAGAATATTTTAATATCACTAGGAATATGGAGAATGAACATTATATATTCATTTAGTCAGCAATGCAAGCACTCTAAAGTTTTAGAATTTTAGGCTAAAGGTGGAGTACGACATTCTTGGGCTGAAAACTTCCAAATAATATAGAAATGTTCATGAAATATTTCCAAGTCACAATGTTTCTTGAAAGTTCTCAAATAATCTTACCGCATGAAGAGGGGGTGACATCCACTTCATTAATTTCCTAACGGATAACTTCTAAAAGATTCTAAAGGCAGGTTGAGAAAAATTTTTTATTTAAGATTTCATAATCGTAAAGCTTTAGAGGTATTTCATCCTGGCCAACTTCTCCGATACTGATTTATGGGTTTATAAATTACAATTCTAGGTATCTCAGGAATCCACACTCAGAGGATACACAACCTAGGTGTGACTTTGATAGAAGGCGGGAGTTCTGCCTATGCTCTACCTGGAAAAACTGTAAACATTTCGTGTTATAGAGACATTTTGCAGCCAATTGTATCTGATTTCTGTCACCTGTCTGACTCTTGTATTTCCTTTAAGAACGCTTGCAATATGTGATCAAACTTCACTACCCTGGAGTCTTAAATCTCTTCCTATAAAAAAGCGTGGATTATATGTTTGAAAAGCACAGAGGCAACCAGGAAAAGCACTGGGTGTGGCCCAACCCTGTCTACAGAAGAATATACAGTATGTTAACAGAAGTACATGATACAGGAAAAAGAGACAGTGGAAGTCTCTAGCAGAAAACAGAAATCTATGTCTTATCTTTCTTCTCATTCTACTTTGAAAGTCCTTCAGTTACCTACATTTAACAAAATAAAAAGTTGATTACCAATTAATTCTATTCAGTCTGCATTATTAATATTAGACCACAAGAAATTGCATTAATATTCAAATATTTGAAAACTGTTTCTTATTGTTAAAACACTTAAATTAATCAGGACACAAGCCTTGGCCATCCCATAGTAGGTTATAATTTCTAGATAAACTATATAGTTTATTTCTTTTGCATTTATTTGTTTTATTTTTAGAACTCGTCTCTATAAAATGTAGTGACAGAAAAAATATATATTTTAAAATAAAATGTTTTCAATTTTTGCCTGTAAATCAGAGAACAGAGAGATTACAGACACATACAAGGTAATGAAGATAATAATTTGATTATTATAAATAATATCAAGATAATTTCAAGTGATATTAATGACTCTGTATGGATAACTGCAAAACAAAAGTAACATTTGTAAGGTGATGCTCTTTCTAAAATCTTTGTAAAGTGAAATACAAAGTACCTTTCATATAGCCATATAACATTTAAGGACATTTTACAATCATTTACTTTAAGAAATTTTCAAATGCATAAGTTTTAGAAATAAAATTATTTGGTAAAGGACAAATTTACTATTTACAATCTCTTTCAATGCTGTTATCTTTTGATTTTTCTGTATCATCTGCTCCAAATTTAGAGTTTTTTTCCTAATTACATATAGTTATTTTCATTTCATACACAGTCATTAAAATAAGTATAAGGTATTTAAAGGGATGGTGTTATTCACTATCTGATACAATTTTATATTCAACATAATATTCCTTGCAGATCTTCACATAGCAACATACATAGAGCTCTTTGATTCATATTAACAAGGGAAAAGTCTTATAGATGCAGATATACCAGAGCTAATCAATCTGCATTTGGTCAACATGTAAGGTTTTTAAAATTTTTAGGTTGGAGTTGCTTAAAAATAAATATTTTTATCCATTTACCTTAACCAATACTTGAAAATAAAGACCATTTAGTTATTGCCAAATTACTACATAATTTTCATTAATTGGCTGGCCCACAGAATACTCAACAGTGCCTAATGTTCTCCATGTACTAATCAAAACTTGAAGTTTTTGGCCAGGTATGGTAGCTCATGCCTGTAATTCAAGCACCCTGGGAGGCTGAGGCGGGCGGATCACTTGAGGTCAGGAGTTCAAGACTGTCCTGGCCAACATTGTAAAATCCCATCTGCCCCTGAAAAATACAAAAAATTAACCAGGTGTGGTGATGTACCCTGTAGTCTCAGCTACTTTGTAGGCTGAGGCAGGAGAATCGCTTGAACTCAGGAGGCAGAGGTTGCAATGAGCCGAGATCACACCACTGCACTCCAGTCTGGGTGACAGAGAGAGACTCTATTTCAAAAACAAATAAACAAGCAAACAAACAGATAAAACTTAAAGTTTTCATTTATAAAAGATAACTTTAAAATATTTTCCAAATATATGCATGGAAAAAATACGCTTTTTAAAACATTACTACATATAGTTATTGAAAATTTATTATTTTTAAATTATTTTTTCTGTGAATTGTTCACATACTTTGAGCATTGAAAAAAATTTTTAATCAAATTTCTGTTTTTATATTAAGGAGATTTTTTGTTAGTATCATTAGTATTTTCCACCTTGTCTTTTTTGTCTTAATTTGCAGCACTATTCCGACATTACATTCATCTATTCATTTTAATTGTTTTATGAGTCAAAATAATCGATCTTATAACCGTTTCACTGAATAATCTGAATTTGACTGGCACATTAAGAAACAGCTATGTAACAGCTATAGCATTCCCCAGCACTAGTTCACTCTGTACCCTTTTGATACCTATGCTTTCTAGAATAAATCCCAGAAACATCTGCATTAGTTTGCTAAGGCTTCTATTTCAAAATAACAAAGACCAGATAGCTTAAACAAAAATTTATTTTCTCACGGTTTAAGGGGCTAAGAAGTTCGATATCATGGTGTAGGCAGGGTTATTTCTCCTGAGACTTCTCTCTTTGGCTTGTAGATGGTCGGATTCTCATTGAATCTTCATGTAGCCTTTCTTCCGTGGGTGAGCATCTCACTATAAGAATTTTGTTGCAACAAAACTCAGGCCTTAAAAAAATCCACACTATATATAATTAGAAGTTTTTTAGCCTGCACAACTGCCTTTGTTCACAAGTAGTAGAGGCTATCCCCTTGCAAGGTTCTCTTTTGTTCTACCTGAGTATCCATTCTCCCATTCACCGGTGATACAATCCGTAACTGTTTGCTGGTACATGGCACTGCAGACTAAAGAGGCTATCGCCTTAGACTCTGTACACGTATCAAGATGTGACTATATGACTATTTTATTTTTGCTTGATGGGCTGCAACATTAACTGTACAACTTTGGGAAAATGGCCAAAAGGGTGAAAGTAGGTTATTAATTTTCTCTTTTCTCTTTCCAGCTACCACATATTCAATTGTGAAATATGGCTTCAATAGAGCCACCTATAGGAAAAGTTATAAATGACATTTCTGTGTTGAGGATGGTAGAATAAAAGTATTGGTAAACCTTGGGGTTCTGCTAGTCATGCTGTTGCTATAGTAGTTTGCATTTAGAAACTAGAGAATTATCCCTCAGTATCCATGGGGGTTTGATCACAGGAGCCACCTGCAGATACAAAAATCTGCAGGTGTTCTATTTCCTTATATAAAATGGTGTTGTGTTTGCATCTAACATATGCATATTCTCCTGTACACTTCAAATTATCTCTAGATGACTTGTAATACCTAAACGTAATATAAATGCTGTGTAAATTGTTATACTGCATTAAGAAACGACAAGAAAAAAGCCGTATATGTTCAGTGCAGCCTCAATCCACTTTTTTTCCAAAATTTTGATCATCGGTTGGTTAAATCCATCAATGCAGAAACCATGGATATGGAGGGCTGCCTGTACTTTTGTTGTCTTTAAACCACTATTAGCTTAGACTTTCCATCACATGTGGTCTAATCCAATCTTAATAGTATAATACACCCTTCTCTTCCCTTTAGTTGTACTTGCTAATAGGCTCACCATTTCCTTTAAAGACACCCTCTTAATCTCTGATCCTTCACTGGCTTTTTCTTCCATGCAGACTGTAACTAACTCAAGATTTTACATTCCCTAGGAGGGACAGAAACAAGTCCCGAGGTGTTTCAGGCAGTTTCTTCCTATCTCAGAATACTGCATTCCCAGCATATTCTAGATATTGTTGAGAACTACAAGCAAGAACAAGGGGATGACTGGGTGCGTCCAAGACCACCTGGAGAATTATCCTGTGATTGTTCTTTGTAATACTGTGTTTTCCCATCCAAGAACATTATGCTGATTATTTGGGTTTTTTAAATGGCTTAGAGGAAAATTTTAAATGTTTCACACAGCATGTGTATAATTTTACCAATTTTATTCCTAGATGCTATATTTTTATTTACACTGTTATACAATATGCATTATTTCTTATTTGCTATTTTATCATATGTAAATACTTTGATTATTTTATTTCAACGTTTATTGAATTTTGTTTGAACTTGTAGCCTAGCAAAAGCAGCATTTCATATATATCAAAAGTGTGTTTCTTATTATTAGAGGCAGAGTTTCATTTGTTTAAAATTAGACCAATTGTATTATTCAAAATATTTAATGTTTACATATGTGTCTATGTTTTAACTTGATTTGTTTTTTAACTTGTTTATATTTTTACTTGACCATGAGTTCACAAAAATAGGTAAAATTTACTAAAAAATTATTTGTTTATATATCTCCTTACAATTCCTGAAAAGATGCTTATATTTCCATTTTTAGTGCATAAATTATAGAACACAAAAACTCTTTAGTGGCTAGGTTCTTTCTTTCTAGTTTGAGCTGTCCCAAAAGACCTTCTCTTAGAAGCATCTAAGTTATATTATTTAGCTAACATCAAAGTTTTTTTTTCTTTATAATTTGTGCCTGTTTTATTTATATTGATTGGAAAGACAAATACATTTAGTAGAAATTTTTTTTAGCATTTTATGTAAATTTCTTTATATCTGGCTTTATGGTTTACCATTTAATGTTATGTGCATTAATGTTTTTCTCTGTGTCATATGGGTATCTAACTTTTAGTAAATTTTAAAATTTGTACGTTATACCCATAATTGCAGTTCACATATATATATATATATATATTTTTTTGATTCATCAATTAATATTGGATCAGTTGACTTTTGTTATAAGTAATATAAAAGCTAAATTTGCAATTTTCCTATTACAAGTTAGATTTAATTTTGCTTTTATGTTAATCTTTCTGATATTAATTGTATGATAATAAGAAATATTTTTAATCAAATAAAAACCTTAAAACAAATTCTTAAAGTTACTAATGGTATTCATTGTGTAGTAAATCCCTACAAAGAAGGTAAGAAAATTTGTATTAACAAAGATTCTTTGCTTGACCAAATTTCATTAGGTTCCTGAACTTTCTCTTAGGCTCATTTGTGTACCTTTTAATAAAATTTAGTTTCAGCAAAAATGTTGTTAATTTTGCAAGAAATTCACCCTCAGTCACACTTGACACCTGATTTACCTTTTCACCTTCTGCCATGCCCTAGGTGACAGCTGATGATTCTGGCCTATCTTCAGCAAGAATTCTGCTAGGCAGGTTTGGTCAGAATCCTTGATGTTTTCTCTTAATAACTTTCCCTTCATTGACCTTCACCCTGCTTTTTGACTATAAATTCTCACTTGCCCATGCAGTATTTTGAGCTGAGTCCAACTTCTCTCCTCCAGCTACATAATCTCACTGCCCTGTACCTGCACCTATATTGATTGTTCTGAATAAAATCTGGCTTATTGTACTCTATCAAGTATCATTTAATATGTTTTTAAAAAAAAAAACAAAAAAACAATGGCGCTTGCTTCACATCTACCAACCTCTCCAACTTCTGCCTACTTTTCCTCTTGCTCTCACTCTCACACTTATTCATTTTCAATACTATATTACTTTTATTGTTGGTGATGATGATATTTATGTATACAAACTTGTCTCAAAAATATTAACCTTGGTATCTATATTAAAGCATCCAAAGCACATTCACTGGTACCATGGATCCTGAGTTTTTGAGTATATGATTCCAATGCATATAGACCTGTAATGTGTTGAAAGTAGTAATTCAGTTTAAGAAGACTATTCATCAGTACAGAAATTATAGTCAAATCTCTTATACAAATCTAATAAAAACAAATTTATCTATTGATATGTGAGTTGTAAAAGTCAAATATCTATGAAAACATTTGCTGTATGTTTAGTTGAAAATCTCTGACATTCTATCACTTCAAATGTTGTCAACTTAGAAGTGTCATCAAACCTTCCAAATACAGAACAGGTGATCAGATAAACACCTGAAAGGCAGCTGTATTTTCAGAAACAAAAAAGAACATTCTCAGTTAACCATGCACAATGTGGTATATAATAGAAAGCAATAACGTTGATATATTTATTACTTGCGAAATCTTTTGTTAAATTTTACTGCATAGAATTATAAGATCCATTAAAACAGGTGGTATTCAAAAGAGTTGTAGAATGAATGCTGGGAATTTACTTTTTATTCTTTGCTTCTTGTACTGGTCTCTCCTGTTATTTTAGTTCAACAGCAACAAACTAGGAAATCTCCAGTTCAGCTTTTAAGAAAACTAAATGGAAATAATCAATGAAATTAAAATGATAGAAAAAAATTAGAATTTATTTCTAATTCCTTGAATCTGTTTCTTTGAATAGTAGCTGCACTTTCCTAAAGAGTTTGTCAGTCTCCTCTCATTCCAATCTACTGTACCCATACCCATCCTATTTTAAACTTTTTATTTTAACTCTTCACTACTTTTTCATGCTTCTATGATTTTGTAGCAATGGTAATGGAACTGATATGAACTCCATAACATTCAACTGAGCATGGATGAATCATCAAATCATAAAGCTCTCCTCCTTCACCCCATGTGTGAGGCAGAATAATGGCCTCTCCAAAATATCCACATAATAATTTCCCAACCTGTGAATATGTTACCTTGAATGGCAATAGAGAGTTTTCATATGAGATTAATTGAATTATCTTAAGATGGGACAATTATCTTGCATCATTCAGGCCAGCTAAATTTAATCACATGAATTCTTAAAAACTAAAGACCCTTTCCTGGCTGTGGTGAGAAGAGTATATGACTACAGAAACATGGTTATAGAGACGGAAGATTTCTATAGGAGGAAAATGGAGAAAGAGCGAGGTGAATCAAATAAAAGAGGCAGTTGCTAAACGTTAGAAAAGGCAGGAAAAAAATTGGATTTTCTTTTGAAGACCCCAGAAAAGAAAGCAGCCTTGCCAACATATTGATTTTAGTCCAGTGAGATCCTTGTCAAACTCCTAATATGTAAAACTGTAAAAGAATACATTTGTGTTGTTTTAGGTGACTAAACTTGTAATTAGTTACAGTAGCAAAAGGAAGCATACTTAGAAAAAGTAATCACTCAGTTCTCATCAAATTCAGTGTTAGGAGTAGGCTCATGGTTTGTTTCAGCTCTTTTTGATGTTCTACTCTTTCCCCTGAATCATATGTATTACCTTTGTATGTCCAAAACCAGACGTAGTAAGAGGAAGTCAACAAAAGTTGAATGAAACAATCAATCATCAAATTAATGAGAATAAAATTGACTTTTATAGCTTCAAACCTTAACAGAGGTTATTTATTAGAGTTGTCAAATTCTTCCTCAATAAATGTCATCACAATTATTACCTCATTACCTCATTTAACTATGACAGACAATAAAAGTATCTATCAGGATTACCCGAAGATGCTGATGTATTATTGAATCAGACCATGTGGTGATGGTGGTCAGAGAGAAGTGGTGGTGGCAGGTAAATCTTTAGTTAGAAAAAGATGATTTCCAGAATTGCTAATATGCCTTCCAGCTGTTAATAAATTATTTAGATTAAATGCAACAGCAGAAATACGGTCACAAATTAAAACACACCCACCCACCCCATTTGATTTGGTAGAAATAAAAAAGAGATAGATATCAGGAAATACCTATCAGAGGATATCCAATCTCAAATCTGTCAATCTGTCACAATTTATTTTAATGCCCCTGCTACAATCTCTTAAATTCCCTACATGTTTGTTTTCTCATTTATACCATTTAAGAAGTTTTCATTGGAAAGAATTTTTGGCTCTCCTTTTGTTACTTTAAGTTATAAGCTCTCATTTTGTCATTATGACAAAAGTTAAATTTGATAGAAATAAAAAAAAAAAAAGGAAAAGTCTTTCAGGTATCAACACTCATGCAAAAGGGCATTTTCTTTGTCAATAAAAGCCTAGCAGCCAATTTTCACCTGCATTGTCACATTCCTTGTAAATTCTGTATCCCTTGCCCCTGGATTAACGAACAAGTATAATCTTAGTCCACATATAATTTTGTGTCCTTAGTAAATAATCTTACTTTTTACAAACCTGACTTTTCTCTCCTTAAATATTCCAGTACATATTTTTCTCACTCTGGCATGTTAATGGGGTAGGGCCTTGTCAGGAGACTCACACACCATACTAGTTTTACAACAAATGTATTGAGTTAAAAAAATCAGAATTTTTATTTATATTTTACTGATTTAGTGACTTAGTGAAAATTCTGATATTTTATAGCATAGTTTCACTCATCCTAAAATATGCAATGTTTAGTCCTTAATTTAATCTATTTTATAGAGTTAGATACTTTTAATTATAGTGTGCCTACATTTTATTTACTGAATTAAATTGTTTAAACTTCCAAGAAGTGATACTATTGTGATTATCTTATTTTTGATGTAGTTCAGTTCGTTATTGCTAATAGAAATTATATGTTGATACTGTATGCAGCAGAAACTGATAATGTTTCTAATAAGTTTCTATACTTTCTTAGTATTTTTCTATATAATCATTATCATCTAATAATTACAGGTTATTTATTTTCTTAAAATACTTATACTTCTTATTTCACTTTATATTGTTGTAGATGTTACCTGTTCTTCTACAGTAATAATAAAATGTGACAAGAATACTAGGCTTGATTATCTTTATTTTTTCTCTTTTTAATATGTTTGATGTAGATTTTTCAATCATCTTAAAAAAATTTAGGGAGTCTTTTTCTGCTTCTATGTTGCTAAACTTTACCTCTTATTTCCTTTTTATTAATATGTGTCTGAGTGCATGTGTTTTTTTTTTTTTTTTGGGGGGGGCTAATTTCTGAACTAGAACAGGAGGAAATTTTATTTTTTTCTGCAAATATTAAAGCAATCTTCCAAATTTTTAAAAATTATACTTTATGTTTGGGGGCACATGTGCAGATCATGCAGGATTTTACATAAATATATGCCTGCTGTGGTGGTTTACTGCATCCATCCCCCCATCATCTACATTAGATATTTTTCCTAATGCTATCCCTCCCCAATCTCCCACCCCTTGCTATCCCTCCCCTAGTTCTCCCACCCGCTAACAGGTCCCAGTTTGTGATGTTCCCCTCCCTGTGTCCATGTGTTCTCATTGTTCAACAACAACTTTGCATGAGAACATGTGGTGTTTGGTTTTATGTTCTTGTGTCAGTTTGCTGAGAATGCAAAGACCATGAACTCATCCTTTTTTATGGCTGCATATATGCCACATTTCCCTTATCCAGTCTATCGTTTATGGGCATTTGGGTTAGTTCCAGGTATTTGCTATTGTAAACAGAGCCGCAATGAACATACATTTACATGTGTCTTTATAATAGAATGATTTATAATATTTTGGGTATATACTCAGTAATGGGATTGGTAGTCAAACGGTATTTCTATTTCTAGAACCTTGAGGAATTGCCACACTATCTTCCACAGTGGTTGAACTAATTTACACTCCCACCAACAATGTAAAAGTGTTTCTATTTTTCCACATCCTCTGGAGCATCTGTTGTCTACAGATTACTCATTTTTTAAGTTAAATTTCATTGACATATTATCTAATATTGTATTGCTCTTTCTTTGAACAATTTTGATTCTGATCTATGCATTATTAGAAATGTATATGTACTGGAATACTATTGGCTAATAATTTATTTCATTTTTCAAGTATATTCTCATAAGTAAAATGGCCTTTTTAGTTTCCTTTCCTAAAAATGAATTAAATTCTTTCTGGAGATTATTTGGGTCTTTTACTGTTTTCCCCAATGGTAAGATTTTGCAAAACAGTATCACAATTTGGGTGCTGCCATTGATACAATTAAGACAGAATATTTTTTCTTAGGAATGTTATAAAAATAGAATCATATAACACTGTATTGTTTAATTCTTGCATTGCTATAAAGGACTATCTGAAACTGAGTAATTCATAAAGAAGAGAGATTTACTTGGCTCATGGTTCTGCAGGCTGTGCAGGAAGCATAGCTGGGGAAGACTCAGGAAGCTTACAATCATAACAAAAGGTGAAGGGGAAGCAGACTTATCCTGCATGGCTAGAGCAGGAGAAAGACAGTGAAGAGGAAGGTGCTGCATATTTTTACACCATATCTCATGGAACTCACTATCATGAGAACAGCAAGGGGGATATTGGGTCACATGATCCAATCACCTCCCACCAAGCCCCTCTTCCAATACTGAGGATTACAATTTGATATGTGGTTTGGGTAAGGACACAGAGCCAAACCATATCACATATGTAACCTTTTATGACTGACTTTGGTATCATTCTCTGAAGAAATGAATATATCAATAATTTGCTGTAGATCTTTTTGTTACTGAGCACTGTTCCATTATAAGAATGTATTAAGTTTAAGAATATCTGAATTCATTCCAGTTTTGGGCTATTATCAGTAAGGCTGCTATTTATGTTTTATATAAGTTTTTGTGTGAACTTAAATTTTTCTTATGTTAAAATAAATGTTCTCGGAAGTGCAATTGCTGGATCATATGTTAGTTTTATGCTAAATTTTTGACTCACCATTTTACACTTCTACTAACACTCTAATTACTTGATTTTTCTGTATTCTTGCCACGATGTGGTATTCAATCTATTTCTTATTTGGACTTTAAGATAGTTGTATAGAGATATGAGTATGTGTAGTTTCACTTGTATTCCCCTAGTACGTAATAATTTTGAACACTGTTCATGGACTTATTTATCATCTATATCCTTTTTGATAAAATGCTTTGTTGCACATTTTGCCAGTTAAGTAATCAGAGGTTTTTACTGGTGTGTAATCAAAGTTCTTTTAAAAGTCTAGATATTAATATTTTAAATATGTGGTTTGTAAATATTTTCTCCAAATCTATAGCTTGTAATTTCAACCTCTTAACAGGGCCTTTTGCAGCACTAAATTTTCTTTTCTTTTTATTTTTTCTAAATTTTGATGAAGTACCATACACAGCTATTTTTATTTCATAGGATTGTATTTGTTGTTAAGTCAAACAAGTCTTTGCTTACCCTTAATCCTAAATCTCAAACATTTTCTTTTGTATTTTATTTTTGTTGTTAGTATTTTATAGTTTTATGTTTTCATTAAAATCTATGATCTATTTTGAAGTGGTTCTTGTGTAAGTCGTAAGACATTGTGAGTATGTCTATTTGATGGTTTTCTACTCTGTTCCATTGTTTTATTTACCTGTGCCTCATCAATACCATACAGTCTTGATAATTCTATCCACAAAATGGGCCTTGAAATCAAATAAACTAATTCGTCTTACTTTATTTCTCTTTCCCAACATTTTAAAAATTTTATTTTTATTCTTGATCCTTTGTTTTTCTATATACTTTTAAAACAGTCGCATCCATAAGTACAATAAATCTTGCTATTATTCAGATAGAATTTCATCAAACTCATATAACAATAGGTGAAGAATTGATACTTGACCATTTTGAATTTTCCAATGATTAACATTCTGTGTCTCTACATTTATTTATATACCTTTGATTAATTTCATTGGTGTTTTGTTTTACGAAGCATAAGAGTCCTCTATACATATTTGTTAGATTACAATAAATATACGCCTTTTGAGCAATTAAAATTTTTTAATTAAAATTTGGCGTCCACATTTATTTTTACATACTCAAATACAACTGATAAATGTATACTTATTACATATTTTTCCAGTTAAGTAACCCCAGTTATTAGTTTTAGGATTTAGAATATTATTTTTGTTGGTTCCTTGAGATTTTCTATGTACACAATCATGTTATGTACAAACAAGGAGAGTTGTAGGCAGATGGCAGTTAAATTGTTATGATAGTTTCTGATTCAGAAAAATTTGGAAGTTTTTGCCATATTTTTATAGCTAAAACTTTATGTTTAAGTGTTAAGTAAGAGTTTTCATAGTAAGCATCATTGCCTTGTAAGAATGAAAGCATCTGGTCACTTATTAAATGTGATATTAGCTGCTGTTTTTCTGATAATTTTTTGTTATTCTTTCATCAGCAAGTGTTTACTCTTTATCAATTTTTTTTTTTTTTTTTTTTTTTTTTTTACTGTCTTGCTCTGTCGCCCAGGCTGGAGTGTGGTGGCACTATCTCAGTTCACTGCAGCCTCTGACTCCTGGGTTCAACAAGCAATTCTCTTGTCCCAGCCCTCTTAGTAACTAGGACTACAGGCACAAACCACCATGCCCGGCTAATTTTTGTATTTTTAGAAGGGACAGGGTTTCACCATGTTGGCCAGGCTGGTCTTGAACTCCTGACCTCAAATGATCCACCCGCTTCGGCCTCCCAAAGTGCTAGGATTACAGGCATGTGTTACAGCGCCTGGCTTCAAATGCTTTGTTCTGCATTACTTTATATAATTTTTCATTTTTAGCCCTTCAAATCATGCAGTATACTGATTGTTTCTTAAATATGAATTAGCTTTTTATCCCTGGAATAAATCTTTATTTTTTACAGTGTATAGCCTTATATATTACTGACTACCATTTCTTAATATTTGATAAGGATTTCATGTCTATGTTCATAAGAAATATTAGGTTATGCTTTTCTTCTCTTATTATATGTGATTCTAATATCATGGTAATACTAGCTTCATTTAACAAATAGAGAAGAGTTCCTTGTTTTTTGCTCTCTGGAAGAGCTTGTGTAGACTTGACTCCAAATCTTTTAAAAACATTTGCAGTTACCACGGTGGCCCACATGCACATAAGGCCTACTCATAGTTTAATGCTTTGCCTGTCACTTCCTTAAAATTATTAATGAATTTGCAACCAAAATCTCTAGATGCTAATTTTCACCCTGGCCTCCACAGTCCTGCCTGTGTTGCAAAAACATAATTACTGCTAAAAATTGACACTTAATTAATATAGGAAAGACACTTATAAGAGAAATGGATAACATTTCTTAACTGGCATTGATTTGCAGTGAATGACACATTTGATAAATATTTGGGGGTGTTTATTAACTTCATGTTTATTACATATCCATAAAACTATAGAGCGTTTTGTCTTTTGTTATTGATTGTAAGAAAACTACATCAATGATACTAGATATTTTAATTTGCATATTTAATTATGCATGGATTAGAAAATAAATGCTAAGAATAAATAGTAGATTGAATACACAATAATGTATGCACCTTTTCATTATAATAAAATTTAATTATAAGTTTGAATTATTGATTTCTTGCTTGGGTAAACTAATTCCTCCATTACCAGTAGTAATGCAGACATTTCATAATTAGAGGATAGAACTAGGTAATGGAGATGTGTCTCATCAAATAATTACACTGCTCAGTTTGATGGATCTCAAATGATGATGGACAAAATGATATCAGTTATAACAATATATTTGCTTTTGCTTAATTTTCTTCATAAAAACATATAAATAGTCTAACTTCCGTTGGGTGAACAATTTTCTTTTTATGTATTTAGCTGATTAATACAGAAATAAACTCATTATGGCAAATTAGCATCAATTTTAAACCAGAAGCCTTATAAGTTTACTTTAAAATTATTTAATTTTGATTCATTTACACTGAATATGCTACTTATTACAGCTTTACTGACTACTGAAGAGCTATGCTTTATTTAATTCAGAAGTTTTATTTAGGCAGTTGACCAGTAACTAACTCAATTTAGAGAATTCTTTAACATACTTCTTATGTTTTTAAACTGTCTCAATATAAAGTCTCAATATAAAGGTCAAATCACCTACTACCAAGTATGCTTTTCATTGACAAATGTTAGTATAAAAGGAGGCAGTCGCTCATCAAACAACAGTTTTAGTTTTCATCTACTTAGATGTGCAAACAACAGGACAAAATATCTGACTAGAATAATATTAAGATTTCCGATAACAGACAGGATATTTGTACACTTTTGAAATTTTGTTTGAATTTTGAATGGCTTTTACAACCCAATCTTTTAATGCTTGACTTTACCAAAATTTGAGATTCACAACTATAGAAGTTTAAAATTAAATATGATAAGTTAATTTTAGCAACAAAAAAGAATCAGAAAAATTACCTGAAATTTTTAAAAAGTAACAATTATGGTATGTTTATATTTGAGTTGGTTCAATTTATCTGTTCTTTTCCTGTAAGAAATAACAATTGAAACATACATGTTTTCTGCTGTAGTTTACACAATATTACGTAATATAAATAACTCTATTCCTAGAGTAATTAATAGGCAAGACAATACATATTTTAATTCTAAACCTTATTTTTCAAAATACTTATGTTACCACTTGCTCATCCAAAATAATGATTACAGTAGTAATGATAATAAAATACATTTACTTTTTGATATGCTGGTAACTATGCTATATATTGTGAGCATAGGGCATCATATGACTCTAAAATCACCGTGTGTTACTATTTTCCCCATTTTACACTTTAAGTGCCTATAACGTATTAAATATATTTCTATAAAGTTAAATATATTAAACAATTACTAATATTACCCCACTCTTATGTAGCTGGAAACCACACATTAATATAAAAGACAGGCTATTTGTTATTTCATTTGTTTGTATTTAGTGGAATCTTTCTTCTGAAGGCATTCTATAATCTGTAAAAGATATGTTCTCTCTAACATATTTTACCTTAATTATCATGTAACTCTTAAAATAACAGCACATATACTTTAAGTAAAATATTCACTCTAGCCTACTTGTGATGGATATGCTTTTCAATGTGCTGTTGGTTTCAGTTTGCCAGCATTATATTGATGATTTTTGCATCAATGTTCATCATGGATATTGGCCTGAAATTTTCTTTTTTAGCTGCGTCTCTGCCAGGTTTTTGTATCAGGATGATGTTGGTCTTGTAAAATGAGTTAGGGAGGATTTCTTCTTCTTGTATTGTTTGGAATAGTTTCAGAAGGAATAGTATCAGCTCCTCTTTCTACCTCTGGTAGAATTTGGCTGTGAACCCATCTGGTCCTGGAGTTTTTTTTTTTTTGGTTGGTAGGTTGTTAATTGCTGCCTCAACTTCAGATCTTGTTATTGGTCTATTCAGGAATTCAACTTCTTCCTGGTTTAGTCTTGGGAGAATGTAAGGTTTGAGGAATTTATCCATTTCTTCTAGATTTACTGTTTTATTTGCATAGAGTTGTTTGTAGTAATCTCTGATGGTAATTTTTGTATTTCTGTGGGATTGGTGGTGATATCCCCTTTATCATTTTTTATTACACCTATTTGAATCTTCTGTCTTTTATTTTTTATCAGTCTGGCTAGCTGTCTGTTTATTTTGTTGATCTTTTCAAAAAAACAGCTCCTGGATTTGTTGATTTTTCTGAAGGGATTTTTGTGTCTCTACCTCCTTCAGTTCTGCTCTGATCTTAATTATTTCTTGTCTTCTGCCAGCTTTTAAATTTGTTTGATCTTGCTCCTCTAGTTTTTAAAATTGTGACGTTAGTGTGTCAATTTGAGAAAATTCCTCACTTTTCATTTGGGCATTTAGTGCTATAAATTTCCCTCTAGACACTGCTTTGCTTCAACATAAATCTATAAATGTAATCCATCACATAAACAGTACCGAAGGCAAAAACCACATGATGATCTCAATAGATGCAGAGAAGCCCTTCGACAATATTCAACGGCCCTTTATGATAAAAACCCTCAATAAACTAGGCATTGATGGAATGTATCTCAAAATAATAACAGCTATTTATGACAAACCCACAGCCAATATCATACTGAATGCATGAAAACTGGAAGCATTCCCTTTGAAAATTGGCACAAGACAAGGATGCCCTCTCTCACCACTCCTATTCAACATAATATTGGAAGTTCTGGCTAGGGCCATCAGGCAAGAGAAAGATATTTGAAGAGGAGGAGAAGACATCAAATTGTGCCTGTTTGCAGATGACATGATTGTATATTTAGAAAACCATGTTGTCTCAGCCCAAAATCTTCTTAAGCTGATGAGCAAATTCAGCAAAGTCTCAGGATACAAAATCAATGTGCAAAAATCACAAGCATTCTTATACACTAATAATAGACAGGAAGCCAAATCATGAGTGAATTCCTCTTCACAATTGCCACAAAGAGAATAAAATATCTAGAAACACAACTAACAAAGGATGGGAAGGGCCTCTTCAAGGGAAACTACAAACTACTGCTGCAGGAAATAAGAGAGGACACTAACAGATGGAAAAGCATCCTATGCTCATGGCTAAAAAGAATCAATATGGTGAAAATGGCCATGCTGCCCAAAGTAATTTATAGATTCAATGCTATCCCCATCATGCTACCATTGATCTTCTTCACAGGACTGGAAAAGACCACCTTAAATGTCATATGGAACCAAAAAAGAACCTGCATCACCAAGACAATCCTAAGAAAAAAAACAAAACAAACAAACAAACAAAAAAACAAGCTGGAGGCATCACACCACTTGACTTCAAACTGTATTACAAGGCTACAGTAATCTAAACAGCATGGTACTGGTATGAAAACAGATATAGACCAATGGAACAGAACAGAGGCCTCAGAAGAAATGCCACACATCTACAACTATCTGATCTTTGACAAATCTGACAAAAAAAAGCAATGGGGAAAGGATTCCATATTTAATAAATGGTGTTGGGAAAACTGGTTAGCCATGTGCAGAAAGCTGAAGCTAGATCCCTTCCTTATACCTTGTACAAACATTAACTCAACATAAATTAAAGATTTAAATGTAAGATTTAACACCATAAAAACCCTAGAAGCAAACCTAGGCAATACCATTCAGTACATAGATATGGGCATGGTCTTCATGACAAATCACAAAAACCAATGGCAACAAAAGCCAAAACAGACAAATGGGATCTAATTAAACTTAAGAGCTTCTGCACAGCAAAAGAAACTATCAATAGAGTGAACTGGCAACCAACAGAATGGGAAAATTTTTTTGCAATTTACACATCGACAAAGGACTACTATCCAGAACCTATGGAAAACTTAAATTTACAAGAAAAAAACAATCCATCAAAAAGTGGGCAAAGGATATGAACAGACACTTTTCAAAAGTCATTTATGCAGCCAACAAACATGAAAAACAGCTCATCATCATTGGTCATTAGAGAAATGCAAATCAAAATCACATTGAGATATCATCTCACAGCTGTTAGAATGGCAATCATTAAAAAATCAGGAGACAAGAGATGCTGGAGAGGATGTGGAGAAATAGGAACAATTTTACACTGTTGGTGGGAGTGTAAATTAATTCAACCATTGTGGAAGACAGTGGGGAGATTCCTCAAGGATCTAGAAATAGAAATATCATTTGACCCAGCAATAACATTATTGGTTATACACCCAAAGGAGTAAAAATTGTTCTATTATAAAGACACGTGCACCAGTATGCTTACTGAGACACTGGTCACAAGCTGAGGCTTGCAACCAACCCAAATTCCCATCAATGATAGGCTGGATAAAGAAAACGTGGCACATATACACCATGGACTACTATACAGACATAAAAAAGGATGAGCTCATGTCCTTTCCAGGGACATGGATGAAACTGGAAACCATCATTCTCAGCGAACTGACACAAGAATAGAAAATTTAACACTGCGTATTCTCATTCATAAGTGAGTGTTGAGCAATGAAAACACTTGGACACAGGGAGGGGAACATCACACACTGGGGCCTGAGTGATTCAGCCCTAGGAAAGGAATACCAGGGAGTTGGGGGACTGTGGAGGGAGGGAGAGTATTCAGAGAAATACCTAATGTAGATGATGGGGTGATGGATAGAGCAAACCACCACCATGTCATGTGTATACTTATGTAACAAACCTGCATGATCTGCACATGTACCCCAGAACTTAAATATAATAACAATAAAAAAATTCACTCTATCCAAACAATATCATTTCTGATGAGATCATTTGAAAAACATAGATATAGCCAGTCTATAAAGAAATAGCTAATCTATATCTAAATATATAAAGATAAAATGTTTATGAATAGCCAAAGAGATATATATTATAATATTAATTTGATGTCTGGGTATGGAGCATGCGTATTTTATTTTGTTTTGTTTTTTCAATTATAATTTTTAAAATATTTTTTCATAGAACGTTTTATAATGTAAAGCAAGTTTGTTTTACTGAGAGTTGAATATTTACAGGTACATATCGATATATATGCCTTTTTCCTTGATATGGTTATTCTTTTCAAAAAATAATCATTATTTTCTCCGACATTATGATACAGATGTAGTTATTACTCAGAACCTAACATGGAAACAATGGCAGTAAGCCAGGGGTGCAAGAGGAAATCTACAAAATCTTAATCTTTGTATATCGTTTGGCTCCCATTTCATTTTCCTTTGAACAGAAATTAACTTTTACCCACCCAATACACACAGAAAGTATATAATTCAACAATTTTCCTTGCTGTGCCTTAGTAGACATCAGTAATGCATTTGGGAGCCACAGAAAACATTGATTAGAATTGAACTGGAGTTTATTTAACACACAGAAAAAATCCATATAAGAAGATGTAACTCAAAAACTAAAAGGTACTAATAAAAAGAGGTAGGAAAGTCCACCAATACCTTAAGGGAGTATAAAATTAATATAATAGAACAGTAATGAATCTACAAAGCACATAATAGAATACACATAAAACAACACAACAAATAAATAAAAAAACAAATAAGAACCGTAAACATGGCTAAACCTTATAGAGAGTTTAGAAAACTTTCCAGGCTATTTCATCAAAATACAGCCTTGTAAAACCAACTCAGTCAGACCAATAATAATATTCTTGTTAGAAAAAAAAAAAAAAAAAAAAAAAAATAGGGTGGAAATAACAAATTTTTACCTAGAAACAATTTCTAAGCTATTTCTATTTATATGAACATAATGAACACTGACAAACCACTGTGTGTATTACGTTGTAGTCAATTTAGAGAAAGTTATAGTTCTATTAAAAAATTGGTAGAGTGAAGAAATCCTGTTTTATCCTATAATAAATCCCAAGAGATTAACACAGAGCCTGACACACAAAAATCCTTATAAATATTTCTTTAGTACAAATTTAGGATAAATCCAAGATGTCAAATATGACACCGTAGCTCTCCTATAGAAGGTGTGCTTTCTGTGGAAATTCTTCTCAGTCATACTATAATTTACACAGTAATGTAGATGTTACTTGTTGATATTTAAGACTTAACTGATGGCAGAGCATGGTGGCTTCGTCTGTAATCCCAGAACTTTGGGAGACTGAGGTGGGCAGATTGTGTGAGGTCAGGAATTTGAGACCAGCCTAGGTGACACAGTGAAACCCTCCATCTCCATAAAAATATAAAAATTCACTAGGTGTTACAGTGCATGCCTGTAGTCCTAGCCACTCAAGAGGCGGAAGCATGAGAATTGCTTGAACCTGTGATGTGGGGGTTGCAGTGAGCCAAGATCTCTCCACTTCACTCTAGCCTGGGCAACAGAGTGAGACTCTGTCTCAAAACAAAAAAACGCACCAAAAAAAAAAAATTGTAGCTTTTTTTTTTTGCCTCTAGAAAGTGAAATAAACAAAAATAACTTAGACCTTCAGAATTGATTATATTTACATTAATGAATGAGTTTGGAAAGGAAAGTAGGAATATAATTCAGTAGCCTGTGTGAAGTCAAGCAAAAGGAGAATTGATTGATTTTTTTCTTTCACAATTTTTGTAGTGCATAGAATGAAATGTAGTATCTCGTTACCAATAACTTTAATTTTTCATAAAAACATTCATTGAGTGAAAAAGTAACACTAAAACAAACAAACAAAAACAAGTAAAAACACCAGAATTTTAGAACAGGAAGGAAGTGATCATAAATGTCTTGTCTAACACGAGCACACATGATGTGCTTTATTTTGATGCATACAAGTGATTTCTCTTTCTTTGATGAAATATATGTATTTAACTCAATTTAAAGGAGCTAAAAGATTTATTACTAAATTCTATAAAACATTCATGAAAGAAAGTGAAAAAGACACAAATAAATGGAAGGATGTGTTCATAAATGGGAAAAAACGATATTATCAAAATGTTCATACTCTAAGTGACCTATAGGTTAAATGTAATCCTTACCAAATTCATAATGATGAATTTATTTTACAGAAATAGAAAACAAATCTAAAGTTCATGTGAAATCACAAAAAAACCCAAGTAGCCATAGAGAGCTCAAGGAAGAAGAACAAAGCAGAAAGTATCGTACTTCTTAATTTCAACATATATTACAAAGATACAGCAATCAAAATAGTATAGTATTGGCATAAAAACACACATTGACTAATGGAATAGAATAGAGAGTCTGGAAATAAACCTATTAATTTACTGTTAAGATACATTCAACAATGTGCGACAAGAATATATAATAGAGCAATTATAGTCTCTTCAGTTAACTATGTTAAGAAAACAAAATATCAACATACAATTGAATGAAATTGAATTACTCTTAAAAACTATGCAAAAAAAATCACCAAAAATGGATTAAACACATAAATATAAGGCTTGGAAATGTAAAACTCCTGGAGGAAAACACTGAAAAAAAAAATTATTTTTGGTGTTGGCAATGATTTCTTAATCAGGAAAGTGGAAAGATAACCTATAGAATGAGATAAAATACTCACAAATTATATATCTGAAAAAGACTAATATCTAAAATACATAAATAAATGATACAACTCAACAGAAAAAATTAAAAACTAAACATGGAATGTGGACAAAGAGCTCGAACAGACATTTCTCCAAAGACGTGCTGGCAGCCAGCTAATACATTAAAAGTTGTTCAACATCAGTCATCTTCAAGGTAATGCAAATCAAAACTACACCGAGGGATCATTTAACACCCATTAGGATGTCTATTAACAAAAAGACAAAAGATAATGGGTATTGGTAGATATGTGCAGAAAAGAGAATCATTTTATATTGTTGCTGGGAATGTAAATTGATAGAACAACTATAAAAAACAATCAAGGCTTCTCAATAAATTAAAGTTGGAACAAGTATATGGTCCAAAATACTGATTGGTTTATACCGAAAATAATGGACATTAAGATGTCAGAGATACCTGCGCTCCAATATGTATCACAGGATTATTTACAATAGCATAAAAGGAAACTTGCTATATGCCCATTAACAAAATTGGATAAAGAAAAATGCTATATACATACATAAAATAGTATTCAGCCTTAAAAAGAAATCCTGCCATTTGCTACTATGTTGATGAATTTGGAGGACATTATTCTAAGTGAAAAAGCCAGAAACAGAAGAACAAATACTATGTGATACTACTTATGTTAGATATCAAAAATAGTCAAACTCTTAGGAGCAGTGAGAATACTAGTTGTCAGGAGCTCAAAGAAGGAGGAATTAGGGAGGTATTTTCAATGGGTACATAGTTTTAATCGACATAATAAATTCTATACATCGTAGCATGTATAGTTAACTATATTGTATTGTAGCAGTCCCCATGCTTTTTGGAATGAGGAAATTGTTTCATGGAAGACATTTTCCCATTGATAGTGGGTGTGCAGGGGTTGGTTTGGGGATGAAACTCTTCCACCTCAGATCATCAGGCATTAGGTTCTCATAGGAAGCCACAACCTACATTCCTTGTTTGCATAGTTTACGATAGAGTTCACGCCCCTATGAGAATCTAATGCCTCTGATGATCTGACAGGAGGCAGAGCTCAGAGAGTAATGGGAGCATTGGGAGAGGCTGTAAATACAGATAAAGCTTCGCTCACCTCCAGCTATGTAACCAGGTTCCTAACAGGCCATGGACCAGCACTTATCTGTGGCCCAGGGGTTGGGGGATCGTGCTGTATTGTATGTTTAAAACACTGTTTAGATTGCAGTACTTTTGTTAAATGTTCCTATCCAAAAATAAATAAATAAATAAACAAGAACAAAAAACAGAGAGGTATCATTTTGTGGTGATGATGATGTTTATGGCATAGTTTATGGATGGCTTCATGAGTCTGTTTATCTTTAAATTTATCAAGATGGGTACATTAAATATATACAGGTTTTTATATGTCACTTATAAACAACAACCAGTTGTTATATGCAACAACCAGTACCAATAATCTTATTTAGGAAATTTCATGTATTTGACAATATCAGTTAAACACACAAACAGAAATTCTTGTCAGGAAAGAGGTGAGAAAAAATTCAACTGACAACTGTTTAATAAAGTTTTGCTGCATGCATTTTGGTTCATCACTTTTATTTGAAAAATGCACAGTTCATGCTATGGTATTTGAGATTTTTGTTAGAATAATGTGAAATATGAAAATGTGCATATGAAAGAAATTATCACATTTCTTCCTGAGAATAAAGTTTAAATATAGTAGTTTAGCAACTGGATTAAATGTGATTAGGTAGCTAGAAAATGTACATTTTTTAAAAAGTGTTGCCTGAAATATATGATTACTAGAATATGAGTTCAGAACATATATTGCTATTAATTATGGTAGTGGATTCTTTTCAAAATCATTAAAAGAGTTCATAGCTGATTTTTATTTACATATCTGTGAAAATATTAATGAAAGTAAATAAATATATACAATTTGAATGTAAATTAAGTAATTATCTTTCAACAAAGTTTACCCAGTTTTAGATCTTTATATATATTATAGTTATGTAGTAAAGTTTTACCTTCATTCAATATAAGAACAGTTGAGTATGTCTACTATTTACATGGATGAATAATCAGACATTTTGCCTTTAGAGGTAGTTCCTGCTACTGTGGTTGGTGTTCAAATACATTAATATTTGAGGTATTATATGTGCATGGGTTATCCTTAAATGGCAATCTTGATAGTAAAAGTTACATCTTTAGTCCCCCAATTCTGCTGTGAGACTAGTCTTCAGAGAAATCTTTTTTCAGAAATAATTATTCTAGGCTTTAATTGTAGGATAACAATTTTTGGTGATTCTCTCTTAATCCACTGATGCCAGGAATCTCTCTTCAACTTGACCTTAAACTGATTCTCATATTACCCAGGAAGCACATCCCACTCAAAACCACTGTGTGTTACCTGATTATAACAACTAGTCAGTGGGAAATAAGATTGTCATAAAATCTTCATATTTTCAGCTCCTTTTTAACTCCTCTTTATTCTCTCTGACTTAACAAAATTCTTACCTTTTTCTTTGACTCTTCTTTTTTTTACAAATACTAATAAATTTATCTTTGTGTAGCCATTATGCAATATCTATTAGAAAAAAATCTATATTTTTCTATTTAAAAATTATATTTACACGCCATAAATCAATTTAATTCAATTCAGCAAATATTGGGTGTGCATTCTTACTTAATTGTTATATTTCCAGAGAACTTGGCCATATACTCCAGACAACAAATAGTGTTTCTACATATTTTAATTTGAGTCAATTTCAGAAAGGAATTCAACTAGGATAAAATATTTACTATATACCTCTTAAGCACTAGTAACTATTTATATGATTTTTATGTGGAATCTCAATTAAACTTCATAGCAACCATTGGGAGTGTTACAGTATTTACAGAAAATAGAAAATATAATCAGTAACTGCATCTAAGCTCATGAATTTTCCGGTGAAACATCTATTTAATAAGTGATAATAAGAAAGTTGTTTTATATAACTGACTATAAATTCCAAATGATATTTTCACAAATCATAAAAAAGAAATTTCTGTCCATGACAGTCACTCATACCTGAGAGGAAAATGACTCATTGTAACAATGTTTGAGTTTGTTTCAAAAAATTTGTTTCTTCACCAAGCTAACACCCTAGTCAATAAATAGCTCCCCACAGACTTACTAACAATGGCAGAAATGTCCACACATTTATCTGACATTTACTTTCAGATTGAGAGCCCATCTGGATCTTTCTAAATGATGTACCAACTGAGAGACTATAGACAGATCCATTTAACAGAGAGCTGGGATTAGAGTCATTTGCAATTGTTTTTTCGTTACATATAGAAGCAACCTTTAAAAAAAGGAAACACTTTTATTTTCAACTCTATGGTGAAAGAAAGGGAATGAGGGAGCTGGCAGTGAATTTTCATGAGGCAAAGGCTTCTTTTATTCTCCAGTGAAAATCTAATGAGAGAATCACTTTCTCTGCAGTACAGTGAACTGAAGGTCATCATCAATTCTGTTTACTCCTGTTGCAAGTGACTCCAGTACTTGTAAATAATTCATGATTCTATGTGATAAATAACATTTTATGTAAAAGAAAACCATGCCTGGGTTTACTAAGTGTTTCTTTAATCTTTTGAAATATATCAACTAAAATAGCTTCCACCTTTGTATACAATCTTAGCATAATCTCATAAGAATTGCTTTCCAGATCTTTGATATGAAAACGTGGGATGCCTTACTATTAAAATATGGAAAATCTTGTTGCATAAAGGCAAATTGGCATAAAATCTGGCTTATCATTTTCAAGATTTTTGAAGAAGCAGCAGTATAATGTGTGTGGTAAATTTATCTGAATAACGGGAATACATCAAGGGCTCATAAACAAGTAGATTATAGACTCAATTTTATAAAATAGAAATTGAGGTAAAAGCAAAACCCTATAGTTCCCCAAAACATTTTTTAATCATTCAAAGCAAGAAATTAAAAAAAAAATGAATATTTTTTTTAAATACAATAAAATAAAACATATATTTAAAAAATTTTAAATGTATGAAGTAAAATATTCTGCTATAAAATATCTACTTTTTTTACATAAACATTACTAGTGAAATCATAATAAGGATAACCTAAACATTTTTCTAATTTTAAAAAAATTGGAAAATCCTTCTAAATATATTGTAGAAATCATTTTTCTTTTGAGCAATGATTATACTAGTTTCAATTAAAGTAAGTAAAGTTCATCATGAGTCAGAGTTATCTAGGAAAAAATAATTTGAAGAATATTTACCTTAACTGCAAATGAATTAATTACCTCTTATTACATGAGACATTTTATAATTTAGGTGCGTAAATGTATACATATCTCAGTTTGTTTGAATAGGTGCTTATCAAGAAACGATGCTACTTGTATGTTTTCACGTTTTTGTAGCATCAGGGCTTTCAAAGAAAAGAAAACTGGCAACCTGCATTAAGGAACGTTGGGTGGCAATTGTTCCTTTGAAGTTAGAAGTTTTGTGTTTTCCCAGATCCATTTGGTCACATTCTAATGGTGATAGGCCCAGAATCCTTTGTTCTCTTTGTTTTCACCCCTGGACCTAAATGATCACATCAGAGTTGTAAAGGTCACTCTCCTTCTCTCCTGACACATACTGTGTAAGCAGTTCCTACATAAGCCCCAAAATTCATAATTTCAAGGTTTTTTTTTCCCTGTAGTACAGAACTCTTCCTATATCCTCTCTCATGTAGTCAGATAGAATCTGCCCTTCTCATGCTGCCCTATGGGTGACTGTGGCTTAGAAAATCAAAAACGAGATGATCAGTGAGTAAAAAAAATATATGTCTCCTAATCTAGTGGTCTAGCTTTCCAGGTACCTGTTATCTGCGTAAATAGTATAATTTACTATACTATTATGTGGATCCTTCCTACTTTCAACTTCCTTCCCTACTTTATAAATTATTTTTTACAAGTTCAAATTAAATTTTTTTAAATAACAAAAACTGTCTGTAAGACAAAATAAATAATCCACATGAATATTTTAGGTTTTTTTTTTAATTATACTATTTTTTCTTCCCAAACTAGAATAATCAAACAGAACTGTTCATGCTTACCCTCATCTGCCAGACATCTTGAAGTAACCCAATAGTAAAACATAGTGTTAAAATTACATTAGCGAATACAATTATTTTACTTATAAAACAAAGATTATATTGTCTTTATCTCCAAAATAATCATTAGAGATTGGCCAAAAGTGAGGAAAAAATATCATATAAAATACACACATTAAAAAGGAAAACACCACTGATATTTCTAATGATATATATACTTACCAGGCTTTTATTCATACTCCAAAAGTCAGTTATTTGTATATGCTATGTTATTCAAAACAGTTAACATTTTTTAGGCTTACAGTTAACTTATTTTTACTGAAGAATTTATGAATAATGACGAGTATTTTTCTTAAATATAAATATTTAAATCTAATGATATACAAACAAAAGAGCAGAAAATGATAAGTCAACTAAGAAATGTATCAAGAGTAGATTGGCTAAAAGGGATAGTGAAAATATTCCTCCAAAATAATTTCCAGGGCTGGGAGCGGTGGCTCACACCTGTAATCTCAGCACTTTGGGAGGCTCAGACAAATGGATCACTTGACGTCAAAAGTTCAATATCAGCCTGTCTAACATGGTGAGCCCCCATCTCTACTAAAAAAAACACAAAAATTTAGCCAGGCATGGTATTGCATGCCTGTAATCCCAGCTACTTGGGAGGCTGAGGCCAGAGAATAGCATGAACCTGGGAGGCAGAAGTTGCAGTGAGCCAAGATCATACCATTGCACTCCAGCCTGGGCAATAAGAGCAAAACTCCATTTCAAAAAAAAAAAAAAAAATTCTAGAAAGTAAAGTTTTAATACCAAAAAAACACAGATTATTTCTTATTTCTTATAAAATTAGGCTAGCATACCTTAACTTTGGTTACACAAATAGAATAACCACAAAGTTTTTAATATTCCCAATGTAAAGTTCACATCCTATATAAATTAAATAAGCATAGTCAGGTCTGTAAGCCAAGCATTAGTTGTCTTTATAGCTCTACATGCAGTTCTTATACATTGTTAAGTTTTAGAAGCAATGAAGACTGACTTCTGGCAGGACAGTGTGAGGAGCTCCTCTGACCTGCTCCTTAGTGAAACTGGTGAAAATTACCAATAAACTCATTTATTTGAATCATTTGAAGTGGTCATAAGATAAAATTGCACATGAAGATGCACCTGTTATAGAAAAACCTACAAAATATGGTGAAGATAAGTGAGATTTTGTGATATTTGAACCAAGGTAGCTTCTTCCCTTTTCCCTCTGAACTCAGCAAGGCCAATACTCCACTCCAGATCACTGCAGCTAAGAACATCGGGATTTCTCTTCATCCAGCTCCCAGATGGAAGTTGTTCATACAAGAACAAGTAAAACTTTATCATTTGTCATCTTGTCCCAAGCTATCTATTGGTGAGGTTAACCCTTGGGTGAATGCAGTTGAGGTTGGGGTTTCCTTCTTCCACACAACCCCAACTTCTGGAAAAGAGGCAATATTTTGGATGCAGTGTTCTGAGAATACTGGGGCTCTAACAGAAATTCCTTGACTTGTGAGAGGATGATTGTATACCAGGAAAAGCAAGCAGGGAGGACCGTAGGCTGCTCACCCTCCTCCCCTTTCACAGCATTCAGTACGAACAGTGGAGCTTCCACTCAGAGAAAACCTTAATATTGTCTCCAACCTCAACTCCAGAGCCATAAATCAGAGATTTTGTCTGAGGAGAGTGTCACCTAATAGAACAGATGATTTAATCTCTTTCCAAACTACTGACTGTATTTGCAGCAGAGCATGGAAAATTTTAAACCTAAACATATTCTAAAATTCAGTGGAGGCTGTGATGAAAACTAATTTGAAGAAAATTTGTATATCTAATAAAAATAAGTTCTAGACTGTGTTCCTGTTAGTTAGCATGGAGAACTGGGGAATATGCTGAGAAAACACTTCAGGGGTCAGAAAATTTCAAATAGTAACTTCAGGAACTATTAAATATTTTCTCCAGAAATCTACAATTTGATTGAATTAGTTTATAGAGGTATTTATGCCTCAGGACATTATGGAAAACAACAACTGTCAAAAACAGCTTGTAATTAATTGAGTGGGACAGCTGGGTATGGTCAGGGAAAAAATGGAAGAGAGCCTTACATGACCACTGCATTGTAAGTTTAGTATCGTATACCCAAAGATGTGCCTTCATGAGAAACAGATTGACACTTTGTGTGAAGAGTAGTAAAAAATAATCCACCCAATCACTAAAGATGTAAACAAGCATATAACAAAAACAAGCCTCACAGGACAGTATGCTATAATATGTTGTCAAAATCTAATTAAAAAAAAAAAAGAATTATGAGGCATTTAAAAATATTTTCCTGCAGCAGAAAAAAGGCAACAGAAACTGCTTGTGAAGGCAATCAAACCTCAGATTAAACAGAAAAAGATTTCAAAGTAGTCATTATAAATAAATATACTCATTAACCTAAAGTAAAGCACAAAGAGGTGAAGAAATATATCGTGACAATGTTGCATACAATAGAAAACATCAATAAAAATATAACTTATTTTAAAAAGAGTAAAGGGAAATTGTGTAGTTAAAAAATACAATAACTGAAATATATAACATTTAGTAAAGGGGCATAACAATAGATTTGAACTTTAAACAGTAGAGACAAAACCACACACTTCATAATAAAAGTGCTGAAAGTCAAAGAAAAGAAAAAAAAAGCTGTTGAAAGTAGCAAGAGAAAATGGCATGTAATTTACGAGAAATCCCCAATATGGATAAAAACTGACATTTCAGAAAAATTAACAGAAGGCAGGAGGCAAACTATTTTAACATATTCAAAATACTCAATGAAAAAAAAACAGCAAAAACTGTCAATCAAGTGTCCTATACTTATCAAAGCTCTCTTTCAAAAATGAAGGTGAAATAAACACATGAAATAGTAAAGAGAAACTGAGATATATTATTTCTTACTGATCTACATTAAAGACATATTTTACAAATTCTTCAGGTTGAAAGCAAGTTCTACAAGTGATAATGATAATTTATATAAACAAAGAATATTAATAAAGTTAATTATACAATTATAAAGGGCACTCTAAGTGCATATTTTATTCTTCACGTTCTTAACTAATTAAAAAAACACTGTATAAAATAATATGTGTAAAATGTATTGCATATAGATTTAGAATAGACATATTACATATAGACATGCAATATATGTGTTATATATTTGTCAACGACAGCACAGCAGTGGTTTGTAGGCAAAAAGCTGTATTGGGTTAAAAAAAAAGATGACAAATGTTACAGTCGTAACAATAAGAATGTACTGTTGGGTTTGTAACACTAATTAAAGCATTATATGTAACAATAATACCATGTTAATGGGGAGAAAGTGATCTATAGTAGTAATGTTTACATATAATACTGAGTTAAGCTAGTATGAATCTGATATCCTAACAAGTTAAAGTGGATATGGTAAACACTATAGGGAACATAGAAATGCATACACACACAGGCGCGCACGCACACACACACATACACCCCTGAAAAAATGGTGTACAAAGCATTAATAAATTCAAAATGCAACTTTAAAACATATTCACTTAACACCAAATAAACCTGTAAAGTTAAATAGATGAAAAAAGACATGAAACATAGAATGCAAAATTTAAAATAGTAGACAGAAGACTAACTATATCAGTAACCTTGTTACAGATAGATTAAATATTTCAATCAAATAAGAAAGATTTTAAGACCTAATTTTTACAAAGTGATACAACTATATGTTATATACAGGAGACTTATTTTAGATTAGAAAACATAAATAGATTGAAAGTAAAAGGATGGAAAAGATTTATCAGGCAAACAACAACCACTGGAAAGCTGATGTGAATATGCTAACATCAGACAAAATAGACATTAAAATGGAAATGAGTTACTAGAAATAAAGAGTGTATTTTATAATAAATCAACCCATCAGAAAGGTATAACAGTTTTAAAAATATCTGCACCAAAACACATAATGCCAAAATATATCAATTAAAGGCTGACAGAAATTAAGGTAAAAATAGATAATTTAACAATAATAGTGGGACACTTCTATATTCCACAGTAAATAATAGATGGTATATCATCAGAAATTTAACAATTAAATAGAAGATTTGGAACACTATAAACTAACCAGGCCTAGCAGATATTCATAGCACATTCCACCAACAACACAGAATATAGATTATTCTCAAATACAATTAAAGCATTATTCGAAGATACATCATATTCGATGCCATAAAACAAAACTGAATACATTTAAAATGATAGAAATAATAGAGAATATGTTCACCAACACAACAGCAGAAAATTAGAAATCAACAGGGAAAATTAGTATATATTTATAAATATGTAAATATTAAACGACACACACTCAAGTAGCCAACAAGCCAATAACATTTAAAAGGGAAGTTATAATACATTGAGAAGGATACAAATGAAAACACAGTATTTGCAGACTTTAGTGAAATTATTGTTTAGAAAGAAAATTATAGCTGTAAATATCTATATTAAGAAAAAGAAAACAATAACTTAATTTTCCAACTTATGACATCAACAGAAGAGCAATCTAAACCTAAGATACAAAGAATAAAGTAAATAATGATTGCTACATGACAGTAAAATAGAAGGTAAGTAAAGAATATAAAACAAAGAAAATCAGTGCAAACAAAAGCTGGTTCTTTGAAAAGATCAATAACATTGACAAAACTTTAAATTTATCAAGAAAGAAATGGAGAAATGTGAAATAACTAGAATAAGAAATGAAAGAGGAGACATTACTATTGATATAACCAATTTTTTTTTAAGTAAGAAGATAAATTGTGAACAATTGTATGCCAAGAAACTGGATAAGTTAGATGTAATGGACAAATCTCTAAACAGCAAACTCTCAAATTTGTCTCAAGAAGAAACACACCTATAAGAAGTGAACAGGCTGAATCCATATTCAAAAACCTATCCACAAGGAGAAGGCCATTCCTAGATGGCTTCACTAACCGAAGTCTCCCAAATATTTAAAGATAATTCATGAAAATGGTTTACAAATTATTCTCTTCCATTCACCTCCCAAAATAGAATACTTTTCAACTAATTTAATGAAGCCAATATGACCTTAAAATGAAATACAAACAAATCACCAACAAAAAAGAAAATCTTTAAACCAATATCATTATGAAGATATATGCAAAAATTCTGCATGAAGTGCTAGTAAACTGAGTCCAGAAATATATAAAAATAATTATATACTCCAACCATGTGGGGTTTACTCTAAAGATGGAAGTTGACTGACCTTCTAAAAACGAATTATCGAAATACAATTTATTAAAAGAATAAAAAATGAAAATCATGCTATCATCACAATAAATTCAGAATGAGCATTTGACAAAACCTAGGAACTTTCAATAAGAAAAACACTAAAAAATAACAATATAAAGGAACTTCTCTGGTCCCTAATGCTGATGAAGGGAATTACAAAAACTCCACAGCTAACATCATACTTAGTCGTAAAAGACAGAATGCTTCCCAATACAACCAGGAAAAAGACAAGGATGTCTATTCTTGCTACTTTATTTAGCATTGTACTAGAGATTCTAGTTAGGCAAGAAAAAAAGAAATGTATATAAGAAACGACGGTCTCGATCTCTTGACCTAGTGATCCACCCACCTCGAGACCATCCTGGTCAACATGGTGAAACCTCGTCTCTACTAAAAATACAAAAATTAGCTGGGCATGGTGGCGCGTGCCTGTAATCCCAGCTACTCAGGAGGCTGAGGCAGGAGAATTGTCTGAACCCAGGAGGCAGAGGTTGTGGTGAGCCGAGATCGCGCCATTGCACTCCAGCCTGGGTAACAAGAGCGAAACTCCTACTCAAAAAAAGAAAAAAAGAAAGGACGAAGTGAAACTATATTAACAGATCACGTGATTATGTCTATAAAACTCATATGTAATAGTTAAAAAATTAAAACTAATAAATGAGTTTAGCATGGGTGTAGGATACAGTATCAATATCAAAAAATCAGTTACATTTCTATACTCTTGCAGTGAATATTTTTAAAATGTATTTTTACAAGTTTTAATTATAATAGCATCAAAAATTATATACCCGGGAATAAATTTAATAGAAATATAAAGTGTATGCTCTAAAACTACAGAGCATTGTTTAAAGAAACTAAAGAAAATCTAGATAAATGAAAAAATACCCATGTTCATGGATCAGTAGGCCCAATATTGCTAACATGGCAATGCTCCACAAACTTATCTGCAGATTTACTGCAATTTCTAGGAGAATCTTAGCTAACTTTTCTGTGGTAGTTGACAAGCTGGTTCATGTAGAATTGCAAGAGACCTAAAGAAACAAAAAAAGTTGAATACTTACATTAAACTGTATAAACAAATTAACTCAAAATGTATCCAACACCTAAATGTAAAACCAAAAATTACAAAGTTCTTAGAATAAAACATAGGAGGACATCTTTTTGACCTTTGATTGGCAAAGGATTCTTAGATATGACACCAAAAGCAATAGCCACTCACACACACAAAAGTTGGTAAACTGGACTTAATCAAAATTAAAAACTTTTGTACTTCACAGGGCATCATCAAGAAAGTGAAAAGTCAGCCCGGAGAATGGGAAAAATACTTACAAACACATGTTTGAAAAGAAAATCATAATATGTGTATGTATACATATGTATAATCATACAACTCAAAACTAAAAACAACACAATTAAAAAATAGGCAAAGGATCTGAATAGACATCTCTTCAAAAGACATATACAGGCGGTAAATAGGTGTAGCCATGTTCCAAAGAATGAAAGAAAACATTAATAGAAATTGCTGAGCTTACAGGAAGAGCACATGTGAAAAGAAACAGCTTGCTGATACTCCCTCTGCTTATAAGTTAACAAAACTGGCTGATAACTATTAGAACTGATATGAGCAACTGTGATTTGTGCTGAACAAACCTGTTGACATCACGGCCTAAATTTCCATTGCCTGTTTCATATTAACTCCCCCCAAATTTACAGATGCAACCCATGAATGATCATGAAGAGACAACTGTGCATATCGAGGAAATTTACAGGGGGAAGAAGGTAAGAATTGATCTGGTCTTTTATCTCAAGCGGGGTGGGCATAGACTAAAACTTTTTTGTTTGGTTTGGTTTTGTTCTCAAAACCTAGTGCCATGGTATTGGCTTCCGTGTGCATCAGGCAGCAAGTCCTTTTCTCAACAACCTAAATACTCAGAAAGATTCTCCAAGTCATTATTGATCAGGGAAGTGCAAATCAAACTCACAGTTTGATACTGCTTCATATTTATTAGGATTACTAGAATAAACAAGTAAGATAACAACAAGTGTTGGCAATAAGGTGGAAAAATGAAAACACTCCTATTCTGCTAAAAGGAATTTGAAAATAATACAGATGCTTTAGAAAACAGTTTAACTCTATATTTTAATATTATTAAGTATAGAGTTCCATTATAAACCATCAATTTTACTTCTGGATGTATACTTGAGAAAAGGCACATATTTACATATACAGAATCTTGCATGCAAATTTTATAACAGCATTATCCATAATAGCAAAAATGTGAAAATTACTCACTTTGGTAACACATATACTAAAATTGTAATGATACAGGAAGATTAGTATAGCCTCTGTGCAAGGATGACAGGAAATTCATGGAGCATTCTATATTTTTATTGTACATTTAAAAATAGATAAAAGTATAATTGGATTGTTTGTAACACAAAGAATAAATGCTTGAGGAGATGGATAACCAATTTTTCATGATGCAAACATTATGCATTGTGTGCCTGTATCAAAGTATCTCATATACCCCATAATATATACATATATCCACTATAAACCACTCATTTTTAATACAGAAATAAACACAGCTACTATATATCCACAATTTTTTAAATTGGAAGCAAATCCAAATGCCTGTCAGTGGAGAAATAGATAAACAAAATGTGATGTATACATTTAATGAAATATAACTCAATCATAAAAAAGAATAAAGTACTGATACATACTATAACATGGATGAACCTTGAAAACATTACACTAGGTGAAATAGTAATAGAGGTTTTACATACTATGTGATTCCATTCATATAAAAGTTTGGAATTGGGAAATCTTTATATAGGGAAAGTAGATTAATGCTTCGATCTAGGAAGAAGTGTTTTAAAGCGGGTGATAGCTAAATGTTACAGGGTTTTTTTGTTTGGTTTTGAATGATGGGAATGTTTTGAAATTGATTATTGGAGTAATTTCACATATGTATGAATATACTGCCAACCACTGATGTGTACTTTAGATACAGAAATTGTACAGCATATAAATTTCTGTATATGAAATTAAAATGTAAATATATGTCTCAACAAAGCTGTTTAAAAATAGTGGAATAGGATCCTTATAGGATGAAAGCATCTGTATATGTGTGACTAGCTATACAACTCTTTCTATTACACACTTATATTTTTATTTATCTATATTTCTATAAATATCTACATTTACATCTCTAGATACTCACCAATCTCTCTACATATGTGTCTATGTGTCATTTTTTTAATTATCTATTTTAATTTTTAACTACAAATATTTTTCTCTCTATCTTTTTTAGCAATGAAACATTTTATTTTCAAGCTACATATTAATATTTATTTTTTCTTTTATGCTCTAAGCAATGCCTGGTTCTAAATAAATTATGCTTTGTTTAATTAAAATTTATTAATTAGTACATTCTTAAATCTTTATTTTGAGCAATTATTTTCTACATTTAACCATTTAAATATCCTCATTGATTGAAAAAGTGTTTATATCTATATCTCTCCACAAATGTATATAAATGTAGATAGATCTAGATATATTAATATTATTGAAAAAATTACTTATATGTAAAAGTTACCTCACTTAAAGTTGTTAAATACACATGAAGTTGAGTTGTTCTTACTTTACAAAATTATCTTGATGAAGTAATAACTAGAATGCCAATTTGTTTACAATTTGCTTAATTACTATATTAAACAATACCATTACTTTGATGTTAGCATGAGTATTACTAATTTTTACTGTCCATAAGTTCATATATTCAGGATTTCCTATTAGTTCCAAAGAAGAATCATTAGTACTTATTAAAGAACAACTCCTTGCTAATGAACAAAAACATTTTCTTGTACTCAGAAGCATAGATCTAGCAATGAGAGATAGTAGATAAGATGAAAGATATGTGCAAAACTTCAAAAGTTTTTTGCTTCCTTTAATTTAATGCTTTATTGCTGATCTTCAAAGAATTCTCCATATCTAATTAAAGAGTATTAGTGAAGGTATGTTAAAAATGGTGTAATTGGGAAAACATTTGAGTGAACCTTTGACATTTAAAAACATTCTAATTTAGGATAGGATTTTAGGAAATCTGAAATGTAGTCATGTTTTGACTCTACCTGCTAGAAAACAAGTGCTGGCTGTAATTTCTCCTCTGATGTATTCTTCAATTCCACTTTTTAATTGTAGGCTTGAGTACACTAGGACAAATGTGTGTAACAAAGCTTGTATCAGTCATTGGAACTAGAGAGTGGAGATTGCTTCACTGGTAGAATTGTGAACTATCGAAAAATAATCAAAGAAAAGAAGGTTTTCCTAAACATGAGCTGCCAAAGATGCTCACTGATGTTTTATTCAGACAGAATAGCTTTCTAGCTTCCTTCAGAACTCACGTTTCAGAGTTGCTTCCACCTTCCAGCAGAGGAAAAGAAACTCATGAAGGTAACATTACCTGCTTAATGATTAAATCAAACATTTATTTTTTTAATGACAAACTGAAGCACTTTTGTTTAAGAAATAGTACAGAAAAGATATTTTTCATCTCTCTTTTTAAAATTTTATCATTGGTAGAAAAAGAAAGTCAAATCAAAAGAAAGGGTTTATGTTGGCAACTTATTTCTCAAATAGGAAAAGTTATCTTGTCTAAGTAACTATGAATAAGAAATAGGGTGGAATCTCCACATTGATAAATTATAAGGGTAATTAAGGTTACAGAAGTCAATGAATATGTAAGCAAGAAAAACACCACATATCTTAGTCAGAAAACCTTTGATAAACATTTGATTTTCTGTAATTTTATACATTCAGATCTAAATTATAAAACCTCCCAATTTTCTATAGAAAAGTGGAAGTTGTATTTATTTTTATTTTATTTAAGGGACTAAATGGCAATACTATCTTCATTTTAGGTTTTAAAATGTGATGATTATGAGACTTTTACAGTCTTCTATTTTAATTCTCACCTACTCCTTATTTTTAAAGATCTCCTTTCTGAAAATGCCTTATATTCAGATTTGTCAACTTCATATTTTAACCTGATTATTTCATTTAAATATTACCATGTCATTATAATTTTTATTTTAAATGCTGCTTAAATATCTAAATTTAGTTATTTTAGATTTATGGATTATCTCTAATTCTGAATATTAAAACGTTGAAACAAATATATGTATTTGTGAAACAAAAATAATAAAGTAAAATTTATGAAATCCTGAAGAGATTATATGTTGGATATTTTGTTTGTTCTACTGAATAATTTGTAGGTTTGATGATTATACTACATGTACTATAATCTGACTGAAAACATAGGTCTGTGTTTTACTGACGCAATTATAGTGAAGTACTGTGGTAAACACTATGACAGATTGTAACTTAACGTAATTTGTTCAAAACTACCAAAATTATATCAGTTTGAATAGTAATTTTAACATTAATTCTGAACCTAAACTGTATTAATATTATTTAAGTAAATATTAGATTAATATTAAATATTTTGCATTATATTATTTATATTTATATCCTATTTTACTTGTTATTTTTAGCTCTACTAATGAATTTCATGTCCTTCAATATCAATTCTATTTAAAAAGTTATAAATGTGTCAGTTTGAAATGAACCCTGCAATTCTTTTGCTTTCTACTCCCTTTATAACCTTTTCCAGTTAATTATCCAGTCTAATTTTAGTTATTTGCAGGTTCTAGCTGTTCCATGTATCCCCTAGAACTATACTGTTTGTACCACATATCCACTTCTTCTACTAGACATAATTAAATCTTGATGTGAATTATCCATCACAAAGTAAAAAATATGTATTAAGCATATTTGTAAGATGAAGAAAGCAACTATTTTCATCCCTATTTTACAGATGAGGTAAAAGATTCAGAGATGTTAAATGACTTCAACTACTCACATACCGAGAAAATAGACGATGATTCCAGATTCTGAGTCTAAGGCTCTTTCTCTAACGTGGAAGACACCAAGTAAAATAGGAAAGATTCAGAGTGATTATTTGAATAATTTATTTTTATAACTGACATTCTTTACATCACATAACTTTCCCAATAGAAGGTGATGAATTCATATCTTTGAACACAAATGAAGGGGAAAACAAAGCAAAACGGAATCAATATTTTTAAAATATACTTTTAAATGTAAGACTTTCATCCTTTAAAATCATTCAGCATATGGGAAGAAATCAATTTTGTACTCATTCAAAATCAATAAACTGCCTTTTCTCTTTACTTTATTTGTATTCTTTGCTTTTATGATTTGTGTTATTTTTAAAGTATTTCTAACATAGTCATAAACAGTTTTAAAAATTACCAGCACATAAAAAAATTTTTCTGTGTTAATATCGTCTTTTAACTGCCCCTCCAATATTAAAGTGGAATGAGCCAGATAAAATTTTAGCATGACCCCAAAAGAGATAAGTGCTATTTTTATTACACTGTAAATAATTGCTTAATATTATCCAATATCCAGTAAATATTCTAAGTTCCAGTTGCCATCACACAAATATTGATTACAGTGTGTTTGAATCAACACCCAAACACATTCGGTTATTTTCGCTGGTTGGTTGATGAATGTCTGGAGTTTCTTTAGTCTAGCATTTTCCCATTTTTGTTTCTTTCTCTGTGTCTTTTTCTTTCTTAACATTTTATTTAGCCTCTTTGTAATCTGTTTTACTCAAGAGACTTAAATATTCTGAGTTTAGATTTTGCTGGGTGATTTCCTGTGGTGCAGCTGCAAATTAAAAGTTATATCAAAGTGTTTGAAAAATTAACGGTTTTGTGTGTGTGTGTGTGTGTGTGTGTGTGTGTGTGTGTGTGTGTGTGTGTGGTGAGCAGGAAAGACACATTATATGTTACTTCCATAACTGTCTGAAATATCAGGTCTTTTTACTTGTGTTTTACTTATTTTGAAATGTTAGGTTATTTTTTTCATTCCTCAGGTCTGTGTTGAGGGCTTTTATACAAATATTGTGCTCCTTCTCACTGTATATAGTTCAGCTACAATTTCATATTTTTGATATTCATAATACTTAAAGTTAATTTTTCTAAACTTAAAGAGAAATGAGAGATTAACATAGCTTTTCCAGCATGCGAGCTCTAAAATTTCCTCTTTCTTTCATTTCATTAATTGTTCTAAATTTGTCAAAATGCATTTCACAAGAAACTAACCTGTGATAGGCAGCCGTTCTTAACTGTAACAGCTTAGGAGTAACCTCCAGTAGGGGTTTAATAAGAATTTTATTTCTGCTATTTAAGCCGCTTCCTTCCTGAGATTTGCCTCCTCTGCACTTGCGTTCTTCCCCCATTTCCATTCTGATTTTGTCTTTTGCACATTACTTTTAACAAACAAAGTACAAAAAAGCAAAATGTTATAGTGATCGTAGAGAAGATAGTGCAAATGAAAGGGGAGACTGATCAATCCTAGAACTACTGTCTCTGCAGAAGTGACTAGACTGTATCAGATAAATATTATAAAAATGAATGTGCTCTTCTATTTAAATATATTTCAAAGTATAAGTAGGGAAGAATTAAACATACAAGAAAAAACTAAAAGGCAATTAAAATAATTAAACAGATATAAAATGACACAATTTGTATTCTAAAATAAAATATATTTGTACTAAAATTAAAAATTAAATTTGGCAAAAAAAAAGCAAATTAAAAAATGGAAAACTGATTTAACAACATTACATAGACTGGCACACAGAGAATTAAAAATAGAAAATATTTTTAAAAGAAAATTATGAAATAGAGGCTAGAGGGGCGAGCAGAATCTGTACTGATTAGAATTCAAAAAGGAATAGTGAAAATAATAACTACTTAAGAAGGTCATCACTAAACTTTGTTCAGATTTAACAAATTAGATACATCTGTGAATAAAGCAAATATTGTAAATTCCAAAGAGAGAGAGAAAGCAAGAAAGACGGAGAGAGACAGACAGAAGAAGAAGAAAGACCAAAAGGAAAGCCCGTATCAAGACAATTAGCAGTTGTATTCCTTTTTCTAGGGCTGCCTTAAAAAAAGTATCTCAAACTACATGACTTAAATAAGTTAGTACGCCCTTGCACTCCAAACTTTGTGTGATATCTACTTCACAAGAACCCAATCTGTGATATGCGGAAGTTCTTAACCATAATAGCTTAGATTATAACCTCCAGCTGGTGTTTAATAAGAATTGTATTTCTGTTTAAATAGCTGTAAGCTACAATTTAAGCTGTTATGGTTAAGAACTGCCAAATATCACAGGTTATATTTTTGTGAAGTCGATATTGACAAGAAGTTTAGAGTGCAAGAGTGTATTTCACCCATGAAAGGAAGAGGAAGCAGGTTGGGCAAAGAAAGAAATCAGACTGAAGTTGAGCTTGACAAATCCTCAGCCTACCCAGCAGGTAGCTCTGGAGCATGTCAGAGTTCTATCGTATCAGGAGAAATAGACATTTATATTTCTGCCCCACTCAGTTGGCGGTTGTGAGCTACTCTGGGAAGAGAATGATTTTAGACAAGGTGGCTCTTTGCAACTGAGCCAGAACCTGAAGAAGCTGGCAGACGGCTGGAGGCTGCCTGCTGATCATCCTACCCACATTTACATGGATGGCCAAGTCTTTCACTGAAGGAAATGTGGGAAGTACATCTCCTTATCTAGCACACTCCCATCACAGAGCTGCAATTTTGAGTAAGCATTCAGTGCATCACTGCTATTTTGAACAATTTAACTGCATATAGAGTTAAAATGTCTCCTTGGCAGATGGGTTGAGAAACAGCATAGAATAATATAAAAAAAAGGAAAAACATTGCAATAGTTCAAATAAAATGCTTTAAAAGATTCTTATAAACAAGTAGAAAAGACCAACAACCTAGTGAAGAAAAAAAACAGGAGGAAAGTATTTAAGAGTTTGCAAAATAAAAAAAAGAAGTATGAAAAGTATAACAAGCTTAAACCCTGTTGAAATCTGACCAAACACACTGATAATAAAACAAACACTTTATTAAACTTAAATGAGGTGAAAATTTTTAGCCATCATATAACATATAAAAGCACTCTTTCTATACCTTTGTAAATAAAGTGACTTTTACAAGTATATAAAGTACTTGTATAAGTCACTTTATTTACAAAGGTATAGAAAGAGTGCTTTTATATGTTATTGAATTACTGGATACATGGTATAAAACATCCTTAGCAGACATTTGGCAATATCTTCCAATGAAAAATATATTTCATGTTTTTCATAGAATTTCTACTTTGAAGCATTTATCCTAGAAACATATGCTTGTTTGCGCACAAAAGCATACAGTCTGGAAATGCCAGAAACAATTGTCTATCAATAAGTATGAAGTTTAATGGTAGTATTTTCAAATAATTAAATATGACAAGGTATTTAAAAGAACGATGGATTTGTGTGCTAATGGGAAGTGCACTCAAAGGCTTAAAGTCATTTGAAAAAGGAGTGCAAACCCTTTCCAGAAGAAGGTACTTAAGTATGTATTCATATACTGTTAAGTTAAAGACATGCATTTCTATAGATATACTGGTATATGTTAACAAAACAGCCACATACTCTGTGAAAATTATACTTTTTAAATGTTAAACTTATTTCTTAAGTAGAATTTCTTTTATTCTAATGATATAAAACTTTATCTTAATAAAATAAGAACACAATTTTTCTTTTTAAAAATTTATAGTTTTAAAATTTATTATTCCATTATTTTTACATTTGTACTATATGAATATTTTGCTGAATTCTGGATCTCAATGTGGTAGGTAGTTTCCGGGATGATTCAAAATCCTGACGTTCATGGTCTTGTGAAACATATTCCTTGTGGGTTAGCTGGACTTACTACCTTGCTCATAAAAAAGAGAAAGAGAACATGGAAGAAGTGATTGGATGCCATTTTAAACAACTGTGACTTCCATTTTGTTCAGATTCTTTTTTTTTTTTTTTTTTTTCGAGATGACGTCTCACTCTGTCACCCAGGCTGGAGTGCAGTGGTGTGATGTCTGCTCACTGCAAACTTCACCTCCCACGTTCAAGCGATTCTCCTGCTTCAGCCTCCTGAGTTGCTGGGCTAATTTTTGTACTTTTAGTGGAGACGGGGTTTCACCATGTTGGCCAGGCTGGTCTTGAACTCCTGACCTCAGGTGATCTGCCCACCTCGGCTTCCCAAAGTGCTGAGATTACAGACATGAACCACCGCACCCTGCCCATCTTGCTCAGATTCTGATGCTGATTCTTTTTGTGTTACACCTGCCAATGAACTACTGGAAATTTCCAGTTGATGGCCAGCAATAAACTGAAGTTCTCAGTCCTACCCAGATGGCCATAAGGAACTGAATCCTTTCCATGGCCATCTGAGTAATTGTGTGGATATACTGAAAGTGTATCCTTCCTTAGTCAAGCCTTCACATGGATGGCAGAACCTTACCTTATTTGCAACTTTCTGAGTGTCTCTGAAGCAGAGAACCTAGCTAGGTTGTGCTCAGATTTCTCACTCACAGAAACTATCAGATAATAACTATAATTTGTTTTTAGCCACTAAATTTATGGAAAATTTGTTATGCAGCAATGGAGAACTAATATAGGCCACATGTCAAAAGTTAACCTTTAGACAAAGGTAAATAGCATTGTGATAAAATATATCCCTGGGGTAGTAAATAAATATACCATTTTAACAAAATATATATTTTATTATAATGCTATTGACAATGTTACTAGAAATCTAAAAATCTGACATTATTTGCCAGAAAACAAATGTATTCTCATTTTAAAGTGCCATTTTAACTGCTCTTATAATCACTGTTATGCACATTTGAAATAATAAATTTTAACAATATATGTTGGGTTAGTGGATCTCAAAGGGTCATCTATGGACTAGTGGCATCGGATGTTGTAACATGTGAAAAACACAAATTTCTGGCTTCTTCCCAGCCCTAAAGAATCTGAAATTCTGGAAGTATGGACCAGTGATGTATGTTTTCATAAGGCTCTAGGTAATTGTGATGCAAATCACACTCCACATTTTACATTTTCTGCTGGTCTTGCTGTGGTCCATTTATGCTTGCAGTTCATAAGTGCATTGAGTTAGTGAATGGATGGGCTGGCAGGTCTAAGATGGCCTCAACTCCATGTGCAGAGCCTCTGCAGGAATGACTACAGGGCTGAAATTAACTCTCTCCATCCATGATTACTCAACATTAAATAGTCCGACCTGAGTGTCCTTAGATGATATCTGGCTTGCAACAGAATAATAATAGGAATTCCTAAGGCTTTTGCAGATGAGTCACACAAACACAGGTTCACTTTTGCTGCACTTTTGTTGCATTGTATTGGGAAAAAACTCATAGGACCACCCAAATTCAAGGGAAAGGAAAATAGGTAGCATCTACTTCTAGATGAGAGTGGTGGCACGTGCATATAAAGGAGAGAGGTTTTATTGCCTGGCCATCTTCAAAGACAACCTAATGCAGAATTTATTGTATCAGAGGATGAGCGTCTCACACCATCAGTTAAAGTTTCAGCACAGTAATGATGCTCATCACTTCCCTTCTATTATATGAGGTAGAAACCCATAGGGCCCTATCTAATTTCAGGTGACAGGAAGGGTATTCCTTAGGGTATCCTGAAAAATTGACAACAATGTTTGCTCTGTAAAGAGACTCACTTTCCTATGAAGCGAGTACTGATGATGATAGTGATATAACCATAAAGTCCTTTTTTTCCTCTCCTGTCTTTTTTGGTTGTAACTATTCAAGACAAGGACGTATTTATTATTTAACTCCAAGACGTGAAGATTTACATGTTGGTAATGATGCTCATGCTTGATGCTTTATAAAGAGAAGCATTGTTGCTTACAATTGACGATTCATAAAGAAAAGCTTAGTGCACTGTTTTAAGAGGTTTTTTTTTCTAAATTTATGGGGCATATTAAAATGATTGATTTTATTTTTTTCTAATGTTTTGTATGCACTCTTTGATTTGTGGTATCTCTTGAATAAAGTTTTTTTCTGAAAAATTCGTTCTGAAAATGAAGCTGAAGCAACATAACTGACTTGAAAAAAAGTGTCTGAGCTTTCATCTGTTTTTTCTTTTTCTTTGGTTTTAATTTTGTGCTCACCAACACATCATATCTGATGGATTAAACAGACAAGAGGATAATTAGGGAAGATGTTATGTAAGAAACACATGTATCCTCTCAGCACCAATTTGGTTATTTCTTGTCCAGTTGCTAGCAGTTATTCAACTTTCTCAGAAAATAGTTATGAAGGCATTTCTATGTTATTACTGTTAAAAAAAGTTTTATTTAATAAGATGTTTTAATATATAATAGCTATTGTTTCATCTAAAGTCTTGTGTAAATATTTAACAAGGCAATTGCCAAAACTTCAGATATATGTTTTATCTTTGACCTGCGACTAACGAATGCACTCCCACAATCTTTCAGCTCATAGAGAGTAATATTGAAATGTTTTATGGCATTTTATTTATTTTCTGAAACCTAAATCAGAAGTGTGAACAAATCATCACAAAATTACGATTTTCAATCACTAATGTATTTACCAAGTTTGCCTGTTATCAATGACAACTGCATGTCACTACTCATTGCTGATTTTTCAATCTATAAATAATCTAATTAGTGTCAACTTTTTGATAGCTGTGTGCAACTCAGAAACCACGTAGAAAGCCAACTATAGCTGAAGAAGATATGACATTAACCCATTGCATTGTTAAATTAAAAGGAAAAGAAACATGGTAGATTATGTATGTTCAGTTGATGGCTCAGATATGGAAGTAATATTTTTGATAATATTAGTATTTTGATAATATTAGTATTTTTGTGTAAAAAATATGTATTTCTCTGTAACTATTCTGAAAGAAACATATACCTTTTCAAATTTTCAAATTTCTTGGAACATTGGCAGTTGCAAATGATTCAGTCTATATTAATCTTTTTTTTTAGATGGAGTCCTGCTCTGTTGCCCCAGCTAGAGTGCAGTGGCATGGTCTCAGCTCACTGCGACCTCCAAGTCCTGGGATCAAGTGATTCTCTGCCTCAGCCTCCTGAGTAGCTGGGACTACAGGCATGCACCACCACACCCAGCTAATTTTTGTATTGTTGCTCGAGGCAGGGTTTCACCTTGTTGGCCAGGCTGGTCTCAAACCCCTGACCTTGTGATCCACCTGTCTGAATCTTGCAAAGTGCTGGGATTACAGGTGTGAGCCACTGTGCCTGGCCAGTCTATAGTAATAATTTTAATGTCACTTTACCCTCTAAATGTTGCATTCATAGAAATCTTTTATAAAATCTGTATAAAAATCTTGTTTTTTGAAGTTTGACTAATGAGAAGTTTTTGCTTTCTTATTTTTCTTTTATAGTTTTTCTGGTCTTCCTATATGTGTCTTGATATATGCATATATATGTATATACACAGATGTAGACACATATATGTCTCTACATAGACACCTATGTATATATGTATGTGAACTAATACTATAAACTTATATGTGAGACTATATATGCATGCATGTATATATATAAACAAGCACATCTGAAAGATATATACATATGTTTTATATGTGAAATATGTATGCATACATGCATTGATGTGTTACGTATATTCAAAAAATACATTAAAGAGGAGGACAAACACCCACACACATTCACATACGCCCAGATATAGGCATGTTATGCAGAACATAACTTCTTTCACCATTGTATTTTTCTACAAGATACAAACTAAACACAGACGTTACTTAATATTGTGTGGCTGTGTCCCCACCCAAATCTCATCTTGAATTGTAGCTCCCATAATTCCTACATATTTTGGGAGGCACCTGGTGGGAGATAACTGAAACATGGGGCTATTTTCTCCAATACTGCTCTCATTGTAGTGAATAAGTCTCATGAGATCTGATGGTTTTACAAGGGGGAGACCCCTTTTGCTTGACTCTCATTCTCTCTTGCCTGCCTCCACGTAAGACATGCCTTTTGCCTTCCACCATAATTGTGAGACCTCTTCAGCCACATGAAACTGTGAGTTCATTAAACCTCTTTTTCTTTATAAATTACCCAGTCTCAGATATGTCATTATCAGCAGCTTAAAAAAAGACTAACATATTATTTGGAACCATTAAGTCATCTAACTATTTAAATATTTAATTGGATGCAACTGATATACTTGATGTGGACTTGCTTCAACTTGTATCTTGAATTTAGTGTATTTTTGTTCATTAATTTGCCAAAAATTGGGACCAATCATTAAGCGTGTGGAAAATTCTGATCAGATTCATGAAGAAAATAAAGAAAGCAAATAAAACCCAAAATGGATAGATTGAGATTAAAATTTTGCCTGTCTGAGGATAAAATTAAATGTATAAATCAAATCAAATGTATAAATTAAAATAGCTGAAAATATTTTTGAACAAGCTACATAGATGCACTCCTCCGAATTAGCTAGTACAGTTATTTTTAGATAAAATATATAATTATAAAAGTATGTTATTCCATTCCTGCAGAAATATGAATTTCTGGGAGTATACATATTATTAGGAGCTTGTGTCCCTTCATTTTCTGTGATAGTAAAATACTTTCTCTAAAAATACTTGATTATTACTCATTTTTCTTTCTTTCTACCTTACATCAAAATTTTTTTTCTTATTTGTATTTTTCTCAAGACTAAAAATAATTTATGTGTTTTTAGAAGCAGTAGGGAGACAAAAGTATTAAGATAGCCCTAGGTAGAAAAACACATAAAGTTTACCCATTTGGTCTATGTGTCTGCATGTGTATTTACAATTAATCAAAATTATTTATAATATTAAAGTATTCTAAAAGAAATTATAAGAAAAATGAAGAATGTGTACTCTTACTTATGTTTCTTTAACTCTTTTCCTGTTTAAGAATGAACGAATGATTTTACAATTATACTGTCATAAAGTAATCTGCATATTAATTTCTTGTCTAGGTTTCAGGTATCACTAATATATTTAAAACCAGACATTTTTAAATATGAGAGAATAGATTTTCTAAACTTTAGATGCTTCAGTGATAGCTGGAAATTCCCTTGATTTTAAGAAAAGATAATATAAAGATATCAGTAGTTATAATTAAAAGCATATATTTTTAGACACAAGTGTTTAGAAATATTTTCAGTGGGGCAGACAGATCAATTGAGTTTTGTTTGGAAAAACAGAATTATTGTGAGTGATACTGAATAAGGGATTTATTATAGGGATCATACCTTAAACAACTGAGGGAACAATTTTCTATAGGACAGTATTTCTGGCAATTGAGCAGAAACCCACAGTAGCAAAAGGAAAATGACAAAACAGTGACATTTATGGCAATCTAGAACCTGCAAAATGAAACTGGAACCCACAATTTGCTGGGTATAGTGGCTGTTGTTTCTTACTCTTGCCTCCAAATCTCATGCAGATGTCTTTTATGTTAAGCCCTAACCTGCAGTCAATCATGGAAGTAATCTTGAAAAAAAAAATCCAGCCTAGAATAATTGATACTATACAAAAGCACAAGACAACTTCTGATAAATCTACAACAATATACGGCTTAGATTCAAATATCACATTTACAATGTATAACTTATCCAAAATGCAAATTAGAAATTATAAGACATCTGGTTTAACATTTTGAAATAAATTGTATCTTTTCATCTTTCCCTTTTAATAAAAGACCAAAACCTACTCTATATGTGTCGGCAAAGATATGTATAGTTACATAGAATCTAAAGAAAAAGAATAAAACCTAAGTACTAAAGGAAATATAAAGAAATATTGAAGTATGACAAAACACATGTTTATAGTTTTGCATATTAAGGACCTAGGTGCATCTTTTATAGAAATATAAAAATGTATTCACTATGAATGACATATTTGTTTTTATTTGTTGAATTCAAGCATCACAACATTGTTTATTAGGTGGTCCTACAACTCTGATCCATTAATCCGTAATAATATCTCAGTGAAAATCAACCAATAAAATAAGCAGATGAAGACTAACTCTTTCCATATGTGCATTCATTGAGATATATATAGTTAATGAATTCTATTTGCATTAGTAAATGAAAGCCTACTTAGAAAAGTATTTATAATTATGATAAATACATTTTATTTATAAAATGGCTTACCATACTATGGATTATCCAGTGTTTGACGTCATGTGCCTAGGAATATAAGCACAAATATCACCTCACAGAAAACTTGAGTTTTAACATAAATGTCACAGTAAAAGTAAAAGTATTTAAAATTATCATAAATTTTAATGTCAAATATTGCATTCTCGAGTATTTTTATCAGTAGCATAATTGTAATTGAATTGTACTTTGAAACTTTTGCTTTTAAAAATGTTGGTATCTTGTCCATAGCTGCAAATTCCACTCACAAATAGGGAAAGTATACTTAGCAACCTCCAAGGCTGAGAAGTACCACGAGATAATTTCATAATATGATCATTGCTGATCCTATTAAAAATAGAAAAAAAATCAAATATTTATTTTAAATATTTTGGGGCTCTTGTGACTATTTGTTGAATTGTATGATAATATCTGTAGAGTAAAACCAAATTTCAGTATGATTTAGAAAGGGTTCATACTACAAACCCATAGGAAGTCTTCCATAGAGTCTACAGGTGCTTTAATTCTTTCTTTCAGGTGCATAAGTTTATCTGGTAGTATATTTTGAATTTAAAAAAAAAATGGCTGAAAAGTTTTTTATATGAATTGAACAATGGAGGAGAGTTGAAATGTGATGCAGTTCTATTAGAGACCTCAGCTGATCCTACCAGATGTTCTGGAGTTGAAATTGTAACTGGGTTTTTTTCTTGGGTTCTGGTGAGACAGCTCCCCTGAGAGAATGCTGTGGGTTCTGGTCTCCAACCTCTTAAAGAATAAGTGATGGGACCACTGCAGGTGCGCCATATGCTCGTAAAAGTGAATATCGGACCCAAAAAGTGTTGCAGAAAGGTGATTTTATTCAAGTAGAGAAATGAGAAGAAGAGAAAATGTTCCCCAAAGAGTATGGAAGGGGATTCTAGGGGGGAAATCCGGGCATAAGTGTGGATACAGACTTTTATCCTGGGAGGAACCCCCACCTTCTCCGAGAGCCTGGGCCAATGAAAGGAGTTCTTTAGAATTTCCGCTGGAGCAACTGACTTTTAGTTTCTTCCCATGCCCACAAAATTCAAACATAAACCATTAAATCTCCCAGATGGAGAGAGATGGGAGTGGGGCATGGCGCTCGGAAATTCTTGCCCTTAAAACTACGCCCCCTCTTGGACCTGGAAAGAGAACACATTCCCTCATTCCCCTCTCTGAACAGGGAAATGGGGAATAGGGGTGTCAATCCTCTTTACTTCCTGCTAAAATGGGGCATAGAAGGGACCCTGCAGTTGAGGTTTCCTCTACAGGGGAGATTTTCAGGGGTCCAGGTTGATTTACAGGTCCACGATAGAGCCCACAAGCCAGAGACATCCGGGGTTCCAGCGGAAGGATTAATTGTGACTTTATGGTTCTATAAGAAATGAATATGACATGGTGGTTATAGATGAGAGGCCCAGAGTTAGAGACTAGCCTAGGAGAGAACAGAGCCAGGTTTTAGAAGGTCTCTAGCCCTGTGTTTGATTCCTGACTTCTATGTTCAAAACAACACTTAACTGGTTTACAAAACAGCAGCATTTTTCTTAGAAAGACACAGGTTCCTCTCCTCTCTGTTGTTAGCAGATTTAGGGCCCTTTTGTTTTAAAGCTATGGCAGCTGAAGAGTTAAGCTGGTTTGCAGAGAGAGCTGCCTTTTGCAGATGTAATTAGCAATGTTTATTGTTATATCTAACTTCTGCGATAGCTTATAGTAACTGAACAGAGGTAGTAAGTTTCCTAATACCAGTACCACGTTTTTGTATTATCTGAGGGATAGCAAAGTTGAGTGTTATAGTCTTATTAATGCCAGGATAAATTAGACTTATGAGGGGTTACTCCTCTGAGGATCTTGTTGGAAAAGCAGAAGCAGATCTAATGGCTCACAGGTGTATGAAGGATCATCTCCTTGAACTTCAGGCTGCAGAGCAGGTCTATGACTTTCCTCAGGAGGTTTCCAAGGCTTCAGCTGAGTATGATGAATCTGTGAGCCAATCTCCACCACTTTAACTGCCATTGGGGTAGACAGAATAACAGAAAATGGCCCTTCCCAAGATGGACCTAGAGAGGGAGAGTCTGAGGGGAGAGATTTAACAAGCATCAAGTCTCCAGAGCAGAACAACTCTTTCCCTGTTTCCCTAGGATGCCCTTCAGGCAAAGTCTTGAGAACCTGTTGGTACTTAGCCAAGGAGGTTATGTCTTTTATTAGATCTGCTATTTCTTTGTCTAATACAAGATCCTTAGTAAGAAAGGGCAGTCCATAAAGCCTTTCATAAGGACTGAGTCCTATTTTCTGAGGAGAGTTTCCAGCTCTTAAGAGTGCTGTTGGTAACAGCCATGAGAGATGGGTTTCCTGTTCCAGTTTCTTTAGATGTCTCTTAAGAATTTCATTCATCTTTTCTACTTTCCCTGAGGATTGAGGACTCCAAGCACAGTGGAGATGATACTGTATCCCTAGAGCCTTGGAAATTCCTTGGGTCACTGCAGCTTTGAAGGCAGGACCGTTATGGCTTTGAAGACAGTGAGGGAGTTCAAATCTAGGGATTATTTCATTAATCAGGAATTTTATTACTTCTTGGGCTTTCTCTGTTTTGCAGGGGAAAGCCTCAACCCACTTTGTTTAAGTATCTACACATAGTAACAGATAGCGATATCCCCGAGACTTAGGCATATGGGTAAAGTCCATCTGCCAGTCCTCACCTGGGTAATGTCCAGCTTGTTTTTCCCCAGGGGGAGCTTTGCGATGTGCCAAAGGATTATTTGTCTGGCTTACTTCACATCCTTTGACTATTTGTTGGACATCGTTGAAGAGACGTTTGTAAACATAGATTTGGCCATCTGATGTGTATTCCCTAATACCCATATGGAAGATTTGATGTAGAGTTTTAAGTACCTTCCACTGGCTGGCAGCAGGTAGAAGCACTTTTCCCTCCTCAGTGGCTAACCATCCTGAAGGAAGAGGATCATGCCCCTGGGAGATTGCCCACTTTACCTCTTCTAATGAGTATTGACATCTAGTTCCTTGGAGTGGGTTCTCCCATATTAATGATCCTTTCATAAATGCTTGTCTAGCTGTCCTTTTAGCCTCTAGGTTAGCTCGATGATTGCCCACAGCTACCTTCTCATCCCCTTTCTGGTGGCCCTGACAGTGGAAGACTGCTACCTCTTTTGGTTCTTGGACAGCTTGTAGTAAGTCTAAAATTCCCTTGTGGTATTTAATGGGAGTTCCTGCCAAGGTTAGGAACTCTCTTTCCTTCCATGTAGCAGCATGAGCATGCAAAACCAGGTAAGCATATTTGGAATCTGTAGACACATTTACTTTTTTTCCTTTTCCTAGTTTCAGAGCTTGGGGGAGGCCATCAGTTCTGCCAGCTGGGCACTAGCACCAGGAGGAAGGGAATTTCTTCCATCACTCTTTGATCACTGACTACTGCACATCCTGCTTTTCAAACTCCATTTTCCACAAAGGAACTTCCGTCAGTGTAAAGGTTAAGATCAGGGTTGGCTAGAGGAGTATCTAAGAGGTGCTCTCAAGCCGCATAGTTCTGAGCTGTAATCTGCTGACAATCATGCTCTGTGTCTGCTCCTATCTCAGGGAGGAAAGTAGCTGATTGAGAGCTGCACATGTACACAGCTGGAGTACAGGCCCTTCGAGCATCAAGGCCTGATATTTGAGGAGATGACTGTCAGACAGCCATAAGCCTCCTGTAGAGGCCAGAATTCATCCACATCATGTGAAGTCCATACAGTTAGATCTTTCCCTTACCCTATTTTAACAGCTTCTGAGACCCGTATAGCCACCGCAGCTACGACTCATAAGCAGTGTGGCCAGCCTTTTGCTACTGCATCAATTTCCTTACTTAGATATTCCACTGGTGGTGGTGTGGCTCCCTGAATCTAGGTGGGAACCCCCAGTGCTACTCCTGACTTTTCCATAGCATATAGGGAGAAGTCGTTCCCTGTAGGGAGGCTTAGAGCTGGAGCCTGCAGCAGTGCCTGCTTCAGGGTCTGAAAGGCTGCCTCAGCTATCAGGTCTCAGAGTACTAAATGGGTATTAGCTTTCTGGGTTTCCTTAATCAGAGTGTACACCGGTTTTGCTTTTTCACCATATCTGGTAATCCACCATCGGCAAAAACCAGTTGTTCCTTAGAATCCCCATGACTCTTTTAAGGTCTTGCGATGGGGGAAGCACAGTATGGGTTGAAGACATCCCTTATCTAGGGCCTGAGTGTCCTTACACAAGACCAGCCCTAGGTATTTTACCTTCTGCCTACAAACCTGGGCCTTTGGTTTGGAAACTTTATATCCACAGTCGGCAAGGAAGTTTAGGAGGTCCTGAGTGACCTGCTAATGCTGGGTTTCTGAGCTTGCAGCTAAAAGTAAGTCATCCAGATATTGAAGAACCTGAGTACCTGGATGTAAAAAACTACTAAGGTCCTGAGCTAGAGCCTGGCTGAACAGGTGGGGGCTATTTCTAAAGCCCTGAGGTAATACTGTCCAGGTGAGCTGAGAACTCTGGTCTAAAGGGTCTTCAAAGGCAAACAGAAACTGAGAGCCAGGATGCAGTCGTACACAGAAAAAGACCTTTAAGTTCCAGAACTGTAAACCATTGTGCCTCTCCTGGTATTTGACAGAACACGGTGTAAGTATTAGGTTCAGCTGAGTATAAAAGAATCAAAGCTTCATTAATAAGTCTAAGATCCTGCACCAGCCTCCATTGTCCATTAGGTTTCTGCAATCCTAAAATTGGGGTATTACAAGGGCTGTTACAGGACTTCACTAAACCCTGAGTTTTAAGTCCCTTACAATATCTTGTAGTCCTTTTTGGCTTCTGGTCTTAGGGGGTACTGTCTTTCGTAAGGATAAGAGGTTGAATCCTTTAGCCTTATTCGAATTCTACATGCATTCTTTGACCGTCCAAATTGTCAATCATTTGCCCAGACTTCAGGATTAATCCCTTCTTGAAATAATGGGCAGCAGAGAGGGATTTCCTCCCTAATGATGTTCATATAAATAATGGCTCCTGCTCTGGCCAGCAGGTCCCACCCTAGTAAGGGAGTGGGACTTTCTGTCATAATGAGGAAGGCATGGGAGAAAAGTATATCTCCTCAGTTACAGCTTAGAGGCTGGGAGAAATATCTGGAGACTGCCTGTTCCAGGAGTCCTTGGACAGTTACAGACTAGAAGGACAACTGTCCAGGGCAGGAGAGCAAAACAGAGAAGGCTGTGCTAGTGTCCAGGAAGAGATGACCTTCCGGGCCGTCTATGGTCAACGTTAACCCAGGGCTCATTGAGGGTGATGATTCGAGCTGGGACTTGCCCCGGGCACCTTCAGTCCTGCCATTGGGTCATTTGGTTAGACACCTCAGGCCCTGAGATCCTTCACCCTGGGACAGTGTGCTCTCCAGTGATTCCCTTGGCACGGTGGGCATGGATGAGGTGGTGGTCCGTTCCTCTGGGGACAGTTTCTTATAACGTGTCCCTTCAGACCACAATGGTAACAAGCTTTGCCAGCCTGGTGGCTAACCTGAGACTTTCCCTCATTTGAGCCCTTAGGGTCTGCTGCCTGAGGGCCATAACTAAGGCCGCAGCCTTTCTCTGGTCTCTCCTGTTCCTTTCAGCCTGTTCCTCTTGGTCTCTATTACAAAGCACTGAGGTTGCCTGGTTCAGCAATGATTCTAGTGTTGGTCCTAGTCCCAAGGCCAGCTTCTGAAGCTTCCTCCTGATGTCTGCTGCTGACTAATAAACTTGTCCTTTAGTATTAACTGACCCTCAGTAGAGTCTGGTGACAGGACAGTGTACTTTCTTAAAGCCTCTTGCAATCACTCAAGGAAATCTGTTGGTTTTTCTTCCCTTCCTTGAGTTATGGTGGATAACATTGCACAGATCATGGGTTTCTTCCTAATTCACCTTAATCCCTCAAGTATACAGGTCAGGAAATGCTTATGGCTCCAGTCCCCCTGTTCTGAATCTGGATTCCAGTGAGGGTTTGTGCCAGGAACTGCCTGTGTACCTGTGCAATATTGCCCTTTTCCTCTGGCATCATCAGATTATGTGCCTGACTATGGTACCAAGTGTCCCCAAACTCTTGAGCTGCAGCTAGAGCAGCCTTTTTCATTGCTGGTTAGGGTTTGATTAAGCAAAAGCATGACATCCAGTCTAATTCGAATGAGTGACCCAGGCCCTGCAGAACGTTTACATACTTGTCTGGGTCATCTGAAAACTTTCCTAAATCCACCGTAATTTGCTTTAAGTGTGCACTTTAGTTGGGCCAAATTCTTCTCCCATGACCTGTAGGGGGCAGAGTTTGGGCATCTGGGTAGGCTGAGGTGCCCTAGCTGTCTCGGCCCTCCCTGGCTCCTGTTGGGGTAAAGGAGCTGAGGAGCCCTGATTGTCATTGGTGGAGGTAGTTGCCACAGGGAGTCCCCCATGTGGAGTTAGTCCTGAGGAGGGCTGAATGGGGTATGGGGCACAGGCCTCACAGAGCTGAGGCTTATTACTTAGGGAAAATAATAGTTGCACATAGGGGACCTCAAGCCATTTACTTTCACTTTCACAATGCGGGTACAATTGCAGAACAGTGTTACAATCTATACTTTCCCTTGGAGGCCAGGTTTTTCCACTCACCAGGGGGTATTTTGGCCACTCTGTTCAGCAGAGAAAGACAAGCTGCTTCTTTTTTAAAAGTCCTGTGTTAAATTGGTCCCAATTTTCCAGTATAGATTTTAATGGGGATTTTAGCTTGGGAATGGAAGAACCCATCTGAAATTCAACACAAGGGATGCCTGCATCCCTGGTTAAAAAATATTACAGCTGCTTTGACTTGAGGCATCCCCCAGGTAAAATGGGTACTGAAATAAAACATCTTTCAGTAAGTACCCCAAAGTTTCGTGTGCTTAAGACGCATGATCCATCTTATCAAAGGGCTCTCCACGTACTGGATTCCAGTCATGACCTACCAGCCTCATGGACTCACGCCCATGGCCTTGCATGACCTCCAGTGACCACCATGGGGGCATGGAATGAAAGGAGCTATCGGGTTGGGTAGTAATCGTACCAATTAGCTCCAATGGGGCCAGTGAGGCTCAGGAGATGTGTACCAACATTTCCAGCAAAGGTCCAATTTTTGTCAGCCAATTTATAAAACTGCCCTGGAAGGGTAAGCTTCTAGGGAGGGGCCATTAGAGCACACAATTCAAAGAAGCAGACTGGGCTGCTGCAGCCCCCCGCCCGTTTGAGTGCCTTTTTACATCGCCTCCTGCCAGAAGAGAATGTTTGCCATGCCCCTTCTCATGTTGTCAGGACCATGTGCACACCCTAGGTCACTCCCCCAGTCACAGCCCACAGCCCACACAGGCACCCCGGGCCAGCAGGGGAACTACGGGGGGTGGGGGGGAGTTCCCTTGTTCTGTCCCTGACTGTGTTTTTTTTGTTTTTTGTTTTTTTAACAGCCACGTTCTGTGGTTTCATGCAGCACCAACTAGGGATCTGCACATGCTGGCCAGTGAGCAAAGGAACTAGCAAAAGCATTTTCCCTGCATTGCTTCCTTAAGTGTTGCCATTTTGCTCAGAGCTAGCCGAGAGACGGGGAGGCAGAGAAAGACAGCTTGGAGGAAAAGGTGCGTTTTTAGTTCTGGCTGCGGCAGCTGGGCATGGCTCCAGTTCCCCGCAGCCCCACCTGGCTGCGACTGCTTCAGGTGTTCTTAAAGAGACAGGACAGAAAGCAAGTGAGAAGGGTCCAATATTTTTCACTTACTCCTCCGAAGTGTTTTCCTTATGCTGCACTCACCACATCCCACATTTGGGCGCCAATTCTGTAACCAGGTTTTTTCTTGGGTTCTGGTGAGGCACAGCTCCCCTGAGAGAATGCTGTGAGTTCTGGTGGTCTCCAACCTCTTAAAGAATAAGTGATGGGATTACTGCAGGTGCACCATACACTCGTAAAAGTAAATATCGGACCCAAGAATTGTTGCAGTCAGATGATTTTATTTAGGTAGAGAAAAGAGAAGAAGAGAAAGACTTCCATGAAGAGTATGGAAGGGGATTCCAGAGGAGAAATCCGGCCGGATGTGTGGATATGGACTTTTATCCTGGGAGGAACCCCCACCTTCTCCGAGAGCCTGGGCCAATGAAAGGAGTTCCTTAGATCTTCCACTGAACTGATTGGCTTTAGTTTCTTCCTGTGCCCACAAAATTCAAACATAAACCATTAAATCTCCTGGATGGAAAGAGATGGGAGTGGGGCATGGTGCTGGGAAATTCTTGCCCTTAAAACTACACCCCCTCATGGACCCCGAAAGAGAACTCATTCCCTCAAAATGGTCTATCAAATGTGTCTAATATTGACACAGGAGAACCTGACCTTTACACTAACACATAGAATAGTCATTAAATGAAGACTGCTCCCAGGACATAGACAGAATCTTGGGAACTGCAGCTATTCTCTTATTAGAACAATCCACAGAGATTGATTCAAGTATGATCCCAAACACTCTCAACTGTACCTTGGTTTTGAATGGAGAATATTGGCAATGCTCTCCAGCACTCATTTAAAAATCAATAGGTATTAGAGGTGGAATATTTGTATCCTCCCAAATTTATGTTTCTATACCCTGCATCCCTGAATGTGATGACATTAGGATGTGGGGCCTTTTGGAGATAATTAGGATTAGATGGGATGGTGAGGGCTGAGCTCTGTTGAATAGGATTAGTGCCCATATAAAAGTCATGAAAGAGCTTACTATTCTCTACTCTCTCCAACATGAAGATACAATGAGAAGACAACCATCTGCAACCCGAAAGATGACACTCATCATTTTTTGATCATGTTAATGCCCTGATCTCAGACTTTCAGTCTAATGAATAGTGTGTTATAAATTTCTGTTTTTTATGAACCACCCAATCTATGGTATTTTGTGATAGCATCCTGAATTCACTAAAACAATGGATATACACTAAAAATATAGGAATATTTTAATCTCTTTACATATTAGAACATACAGAGTAATGCAAAATCATCAATTAAGAAACACAAATTATGTCACACCCATGCACCCACAAATTGCATTGATTTGCAAGTCCTATATGATGTTGGTTGAATAGACTGGTCCTCTCCCTTCTATAAGTTGAAGATGAACCTGCGTTATGATGTTGACTTGCTCATTCAGGTTCCTGCATAGACATCTATAATTCTTTGAAGAAAGGTAACTCAATTACGTAATTCTGGATCTCTTTGTGCTTGGGTTCATCTTTTTAGTTATTAGTTCCCTGTACTTTTGTTCTACTTAAAGAACTAGAATTCAAGGTGCAATCGCTGGTCTCAGAACACACTGAGAAATATTCTAAGATCCTCCAGCTCTTTAAATAAGATCCATTAGTCTTCTCACTCTAAGAGAACGTACAGAGGAGAGAAGAAATTCCTATTTACTCAATATACAGAAGTTTAATTAGTTGACCTTTCTTTGTATTTGTACTCATTTATTTAAAAAGTGACTAGTTAGGCATTACATCCACATTGCTAAAGAGTTGAAAAGTGGCATGCTGTTAAACATTACCAACACTTTAAAAAAAAAAAAAACTGCATGTGTTTGTATATGCACACATAAGTTTATGATCTATTTTACAAATACAAAGAATATATAGCAAAAAATTTGCATATAATGATAAAATATATGGTACACTATAGCAAAATTCCTATAGCCAAATAAGAATCACAAAATGCTTTGTTGATCTTTTTTAAACTCTTGCTCCTGTACTCAATATATTTTTTGAAATTCACAAATCAGTGCAAATCCAATATTGATGTTTGTATGTATTTTGATTTGCACATCTAATGAGTAGAAAGTGAAACAAAAAAACTTAGGTTGTATATTTACCCATTCAAAAATGAATTTAGGAACTTCTTTATTAAACTAGAAATTGTTATTTCATATTCGAATATTTTTGCAATCCTTCCTTTTATGTGTCAACTTGGCTAAGCTACAGTACCCAGTTATTTTGTCAAACACCAGTCTAGATGTTGCTGTGAAGATATTTTTGATGCAATTAACATTTAAATCAGTACACTTTGAGTAAAGCAGACTACAAATGTGGGCGGACCTCATTCAATAAATTGAAGGTCTGAATTTCTAGCCTGTCAGTGAGCTGTGTGAATTTTGGACTTTTCTACTTCCAGAATTTCATGAGTGAATTACTCAAAATCTCTCCTACCTCCATGTATGTATACACACATACACATACAGAGTAATACATTTCTTAATGTATGATACACACACACACACACACACATTTTTTTTTTCTTTTTCTGGAGAAGCTAAAATATTTTTCAAATTTTTGTGCTATTCAGTGTATTGTCTATACCTAATGCCATTTTATGTTTTATAAACATAATTCACATATTATTTATCATTTTATTAAGTCAAGAAAATAAATAAAATCCTGATTTGTAGCATTTGCCAATGTTCATGGTATACATACTACCACCATGGTTAATTTTGAGCTTCCAATTTGATTGCACTAAATGTGGAGTTGGGAAGATTCTGGTTTGATTATACTAAATGCATAGTGGTATACTATTATATAATAGCTCCAGCATACAGATACAATAGAATTAAATTACCACAAGTGCACAGAAGATAGTAAAATGTAATCAATATGGAAATTATATGTGGAATGTGTGTTGCTTTTGTTTCTATTATAATTTAATAGAGTATATGTTTTCATAATTTAATTATTAAGGCCACAGATTATTGAACAGTTCAAAACATTTGGAAAAAAAAAAAAAAAAGAAACAGTTCTTATGGCTACTATGTTCCAATTCCATAAGAGCACTGAAGCCATCTCTCAGTGATTGAAATGTGGCATATTTTACTAAGGGAGGCTAAGTTAAGTGGTATCCAAAGTGTCTCCCACATAGGCTCCAATTTGGTTGGTAAACCTGCAGAAATAAGAGGGGAATGGGAAGAGAGTGAATGGCAAGAAGAAATTGGAAAAGGAAGGGAAGTAAAAACGTTTGATTCTAAACAGTGCAGTGCATTCTTTCAGGTTTCTTCTACACAAATACACAGCAAAACCATATGCACAGTCCATTAAACATACACCCATTATTGATGACAGGTTTTCATAGTATTATTCAGAATTACATTGATGTTAGCTAGCATGTAAAATATAACAATTGTAACATCAATCAACATGTAAATTATACTAGATATCTTCAGCACTACAAAAATCTTAGCTAAATTTTTAATTTATAACAAAATATTCTTCATATTTTTAATATCCCAAAGGAAAGATGAGTTTGAAATTTATAACACTCACTGATTTTATACCTATATCTATATCATATAAAGCTATATGTATTTCATATTTATGAATTATATTCTCATAATGATATATGAAGAGAAGATGTGATGTATAAAGAGATTCTGTTATTTGCATCTTAAAATTCCATTCCATTTCTCTTTTTCTCTTTGTAGTATACAAAGAGAATTATACTATACAGTATAATTCAACGGAGCCAAATATTATTATGTGATTTTTATTATTTTAATGTTCCTCTATAAAACTGCCAATTTTTAAATCAATTTTTTGCCAAAAATTATTTTAATATTAATATTTGATTTTTTTGTTACATACTGTGTTTTAATCGTGCCCTGGTTCCTTCCACCCCCTTGGTACTGGATAATTGGTCTGTCAGATTAACAGATGAGTTAATGTAATGTGAAATAAAAGACCAATAGGAAGCAATTATTATAATAGTGGCAATTTACAGTTACTTATGGCTTTATATTTCTGTGCATGATTTGGAAAGTAGACATACAAACCTTTTAATCAGAATTCAAAAGGAAATAAAACTCAATGGGAGAGTTTTGAAATTGTTCAGTGTTGATCTAAGTTAAATGCTGATATTATGCAAGAAAAAAGGTTTCAGTAAAATGTTTTCAGCAAAAGAACTGTGGTGAAGAACAATGCATGTGGTTAAAGACTGCTATGTTCTGGGTCAAGCAGAAGTTGATTGTCTAGGCCATTTCTGCTTCCATCTCCCTCAGTATTCCCTACTTTTTTCTCAATCAACTCTATGATACCTCCAGGGCGCAGCAGGGCACAGGTAGAAACCACCATTATAGTAGTGTGTTCATTCCATATGCATAGAGTTGGTAAGTTTGGTTTATATGTGTTAAAAAATCTGATATAATAATAATAATAGCTTTTTATGATCTCGGGCAATCTTTGTTTAGTAATTGCTGATTAAAACAAAGTCAATTTAGTAATAACATACAGCTTGACTGGTATCTAAAATACACATATATTTGATATAGATATATTAAGGTTTAGTTATATATAACTATATATATATATATTTGATGTTTGAGTCTATATGTGTGTGTACATATACATAAAGAAAGAGAGAGAAAAGAGAGATTATCTGGTCAGTATTGACAATTTTTACTCTTTGGCAATCAAATATTTAGTAACCAGTAAACTTAAAGGTGGGACTTATGTCAGCTTTGTAAATTACAAATTATAAAGAAAAAATGTTGTTTTTGTTCTATGTGTTCAATAAATATTTTAATTAATGTAGATTGGCTTTAAATTTTCCATGGATTTTATGGTGTAATCGTTCCATATTAAAACATGTGATAGCTCTCACGATTAATTTAGTTTTTAGTTATAGTTTCATGTGAGATTGAACTCCATTTCTATTTGCTTTAATTTAAAACACTTATTGGGAATAAAACATATTTATTATTGTATCCATTAAATATAAGACATTGCAAGATTAGAGAAATGTATTATTTAGATTTAACACATTTTGATATTATTACTGAGAGATTCCCTGAAGCCCTTTTTCTTCAATTTGAACACTGACCATTCCTAAGAATTTTATTATTGTTCTTCTTTTAGAAATATTAAATCCTAAAAAAAAAATAAATAAATATTGTATGATTTTTGTCTTTAAGCTAAATCTGAAGTAGACAAAGTCAATTCATGTATGTCTTATAAAAGTTTTGAAAAAATTCCATATAGAAGCATAGAAGTCCATGATATAATTACATATTTTTTAATTTGAATATTAGAGCATCATACTAGAACTGTCTGAACTTTTACACAGGCCTTAGATCTTACAATCAAACACTCAAGACAAAATAATAGTATAACATGGAAGATACAGACACTAAATATAAAACAGATGATTATAAAATATTTTGCCAAATGTAAATTTTACTTACAATCTAATTTCTCATCTATCCAAATTGCAATAATTCACTTTTGCTCTCTTAGCAGCAACCTACCTAAGGGATAAGACAATAGCATAATGCAGATGAAAATTCACATATTTTCAAGCATATTATTTTATGGATGCAAACTGAGGTATTAACCCTTGGAACCATATTCAAAGCAATATTTTTAAAACATAGAAAATGAGACAGACTATCTTCCAAACAGAAGCAATGTTCTTCTGCATCTTCTCTTTTTACTTCCAGTCCCACTCACCTTGATAAACTCTTTCAGATACTTTTGTTTTAATTATTCCTGTGGTTATATGCATAATTCTAACAATATAATTTTTTTAATATTGTCATTGATTTGTCAAATCTAGACTCTATATTTACTACTCTACTACTTGGTGCTTAATATCTTATAATTTTTAATATAGGAAATATGTTAAATAATATACGAGGTCTACTTCAACTGAATTTGTCACAGGTCTCTGGACTCTCCAGATTTTAAGACTGATTAGTTTCACCAGCTTGTAGTTTTCTCATTCCATTTCCCTATGCTAATTTTAATAAAGAATATTTACATGTACATTGTCAATGTCTTTAGCATTCATTTATATCATGAATCCATTATTAAATTATCCTGTGCTTTGGTTATAAAACTTAAAACAACATTTGTATTGCAACTGCTATATAAATATAGTTTATTATAGGCCCAATATGTGTTTGGATTGTATAATTTTTAAATAGATCTAATGCCATATCCTTTAAACATGCAAATGTAAATGATCTTAACATGTATCTTTGTGTTAAAATTCCCTATTTTTTTTAAAAAAAAGCCTTGCTTGCCACAAAATGTTTGATCACATCTGGAATACAAATTTAACATTTGGGTTTTGTCCAAGATGGTGTTTCTTACTTTTTCCAGGAGTTTCTCTTTATTCTTACTTTCTTTTTTAAATGATTCCCTTTATTACATCCTTGGTGTTTGTGTGTTTTCTCAATCAAATTGCCTGCTCTGTTCCATGCTCATTTTCATCTTTCTTTTCCTCCAAAGATCTCCATTCTGGAGCACTCTATTTTATGAGGAACTCATTCCTCAATATTTTTCTATACAGCTGTCTTCTGGTTCACTCACTTTGTTTACAGGTTTTGAAGTACAGTTAGCTGGGTATCATAACCTCTGCTCTTAAACTACTCCCCTATTTTTCTGAATTAAATTATGAAATAAGTTCCTAAAAATAACTGCCAGGGGAATAAATGCTCAGTGTGCTTACTTGCATTAAAATGCTTTTTGCACCCTAGATTAAACATTTGTTCAGATGTCTATAATATACTCTCAAAATATTGCACTCACATGTTTGCAAGTAATATATCAGTACTTTCTACCACTTATTATTTTTGATGCAAAGCATGTCGCTACATTAGTTTCTTTTGTACTGCACATTATATTTTATTCTTTTTGATGTTTTATTTGTGTATTAGTCTGTTTTCATGCCGCTGATAAAGACATACCCAAGATCAACCAATTTACAAATGAAAGAGGTTTGGCTGGGAGTGGGGTGGCATCTGTAATTCCAGCACTTTGGGAGGTCAAGGCAGATGAATCACGAAGTCAGAAGTTCAAGACCAGTCTGGCCAAGATGGTGAAACCTCATCTCTACTAAAAATACAAACATTAGCTGGGCATGGTGGCAGTTGCCTATAATCCCAGCTACTCAGGAGGCTGAGCCAAGGAATTGTTTGAACCCAGGAGGCAGAGGTGGTAGTGAGCCAAGATCGTCCCACTGCACTCCGGCATGGGTGACAGAGTTAGACTCCACCTGAGAAAAAAAAAAAAAAAAAGAGGTTTAATGGACTCACACAGTTCCACCTGGCTGGGGAGGCCTCACAATCATGGCAGAAGGTGAAAAGTGCATCTCACATGGCAGCAGACAAGAGAAGAGAACTTGTGCAGGGAAACTCTCCTTTATAAAACTATCAGATCTCCTGAGACTTATTCACTATCACAAAAAGAGCACAGGAAAGACCCACCCCTGTGATTCAATTACCTCCCATCTGGTCACTTCCACAATATGTGGGAATTGTGGGAGCTACAATTCAAGATGAGATTTGGCTTGGCACACAGCCAAACCATATCATTTCTTTGGAATTATGAAATAAAATTGATTGCTAATCTGTCTGAACTTGAGTCAGTTTAGACAATGTCAGTTTTTCCTAGTCTGAAGCTTCATGATCGTATTTACTCTGGTAAGTTTCCTTTTGATATTGGCTCATATTTTTAGCCATTTTCTCTCACAATTTTCTTGTGATGTGGAACCTCAAACTCCCCCAAATATCTATTTGTATTTTTCCTCACATATCCATTTATTTCTTTTTCATCACAGTAGAGACTGCTCTGTGTTATAGTTCTTTATTCGATTTTATTTTGGGGTACAGCAATTATATATTATTTCTTCAATATGTGTAACGGGTTCTTAATTTATGAATGCAGTATCTTCTTGACACTCTGAGTATCTTCATTCAGGTTTTCACTATTTTCTAATCTTCTAGTTCTTTAATGTTTCTCAATTGCCTATTTTCTGGTCAGCTTATTGTTACTGTTTTTTATTTGAGCTTTTCTCTTTTATGCTTGGATTTTTGGATTGCCTGATCATAAACACTCAAGGAATCAATAGCCGTGCAATTTTATTTGTTGCTTTATGTCCAAACTAATAGTTTTCAATTTTCTAAATATTTATTCAATTTATTAAGACAGCACTTCCATTTCTTCACAGAAATTTATGCCATCTGCTTTAATAGTCGAAAGCAATTCCTAAGCTAAAGGTTGTATTTTGGGGGCCTTTAATAAATATATTTTTGATGTTATTGTTCTCATTATGCATTTTTTCTGACCTGGCTAGCTACTCTGAACTCAAAATTTCTCTGTTGTAGAGAATTTGTGGTAGAGGATATTGTGGGAATGATCAGATGAGAGGTAATTGAATCATGGGGGTGGGTCTTCCCTGTGCTATTCTTGTGATAGTGAATAAGTCACAGGAGATCTGATGGTTGTATAAAGGGTAGTTTCCCTGCACAAATTATCTTCTCTTGTCTGCTGCCAGGTGAGACATGCCTTTCACCTTCTGCCATGCAGATTACAGATTACCTATCATCCTTCGTCAAGAGCCTTTATGGTAACATAAGAAATGTAATTTTTTTCTACTTCCATAATCTTAAAACACAGTACTACAAACTACAAATGTTCCATTAAATAGAAATGTTTGAAAACTGTAAATTGTTAGACATTTCCAAGGTAACTTCTAAAGATGTTATTTTCTTTTTTCAAATTCATGCTTAATAAAATTTAAAAGGCATTTATAATTTATAAAATGTAAAGTAAATGTGTGTGTCCCTAGGCATTTGTAATTACTGACAGTCCAAAAACTTCAGGAAAGTAACATTTTACCCAACCTAGTCAGAGACCACTAGTAATTTGAAAAGTGTTTGTATTTGTAAATGTATCTCTTCATTTAAAATATAGCATTTCTGCCATTTACCTTTAGGTTTACTTCTATTCTATATTTAGTACTAAATCCCCAGAAAAAAAAGAGGTTTTTTTTTTTTTCTTCCTAATAGAAGAAAAAAATAAACTTGTTACCTTTTCACATCCATACACAATAGAAAGTAATAGTTGCAGGGAGAAGGAAACAAATTGTTTCTCATTGACCCAGACTTGATCTTTTGTCAGCAATCTTACTGTGGTTTTCAACAATGAATTGTTACCTTTCAGAGCATTATCTTTCAAAATATTTCAAGTGGTTGATTTTTTTCCTTTCACTTCAGGAAAATGTATGACCCAACTGACAGTAATAAAACAAAATCTGTAAACAATCAGTGCCTATTTGATCTTAAGCAAAGATTATATTAGCTGAACAATGACTGAGTTGGCAGGGAGACACAATTTGTTATTCATCTTGAAAGGTTAAAAACCGGCAACTATATATATAAATTTGAACAAAGAAATATTTCGTTGGAAGTTTATAACAAAATTCAACTCTTCTGCCTCTGCACTTACTCTCAAAAAAGAAAGAAAGATGCGGTACATTTAAATGTCAGCAGAGTTAAAATGGTTCTTGGACCAAACTTAAGAAGTTTGAATATTTTTGTCTGCTTATGTCAAAAGAATAAGGCAAAACAAAGTATTCTTCTGAACGAGAAAATATTTTAATTATGAGTTTTGGAAATTCTGTTTAAATGTTAAATGGCGGTATGCTGGTGTTTAAAATTCAGCCTCTCCTTCTAGGGTGGAAAGGAACCTTAATTGTAGTGTTTGTCAACTTTGGTAATGAAAATACTCCACCGATGATGGTTTAGTCTACGAGCATGAACTCTCTGAATGTGAATTGTGAAGAGATCCTATCAAAAAGCTCTGTGAGACACTTTTTGTCACCTCTTTAAGATGGTTAATGATGAACGTAAAATTGCTTAAGGTTACATCATGTAATCTCTTCAATTATACTTCTAAAGTATTATATATTGCCCTTTCAAGAATTCAACAATAATTTTAATGAAGTATCTTATAATCAGTTATAATAAATATTCCACTGAGCCTAAGAATAATGGCCCAAGCCAGATTCCATATACAGCATTCTAATATTCCTTAACACATTTATTGGCTCAGGTACAGTTTTTACAATTATATGCTATTTTAAAACTTCTTTCATCCAAGACAATTGTCTCATGTGACATCACAAAGCACATCCATCATTTAGCAGATGAAATAAATATAGAATAATTTAACCTGATAATTGATCAAAAAGACATGCCATGGACAACCAAAGTTAGAAAACAGATGCTTGGTGAAATATATATCCAAGCATATATCCCAACAAATATATTGATAATAATCTAAAATTTTTATACCTCCATAAAGTAGAAACATACCATGAGTAATATGTATCAACATTAGGAAAAAGTCATAAACATATTGTGGCTTTCGGTTAAAATCTACCTTTTCTAATATCAAATAATTATAATAATTCCAAAAATTTCAACCTATACATTATTTGAGTTATTCACATTTGCTTGGAAGGGAAGAATTGCAAGTCTTTGCATAGATGATGTTGTTACAAACAGAAAACCAAAATCCATTGTGCAGTAATCAATCATAATCATAAGCAGTAAATGTATAGTGACTGATAAATACAACTGTAAAATAAATTGCAGAAATGAGGAAAAGTAGCATTTTAAAACTTTAGGATAATTATAAACATCCCTAGGTTTCAATCTGCCCCAAATTACCTTAAAACATTTTTTAAAGGGAGCATTTCAGTTCATCACATAAATTATTCATGAAATGTAAACTGAGTGTTGCCATGGAAGATTTCATGACTCTACAGTATTTTATATAATTTCTGGAATAAACAACACACAGGAGCCCTCTTAGAAATGTATCAAATGAAAGCTTCCTCTTTACTTGTATTTTGTACATGCTTCACCTAACCTAGATATCTAAATGGAACATCAAAATCATTGACATTCTCTGGAATATCATTGTCCTGGTGTACTATAGATCCAAAATTGAATACATAATTGATATGATTTGGCTCTGTGACCTCACCCAAGTCTCACCTAGAATTATAATCCCCACATGTGGAAGGAGGGACCTGGTAGGAGGTGACTGGGTATGGAAGCAGTTTCCCCCATGCTGTTCTCATAATAGTGGGGGAATTCTCACCAGACCTGATGGATTTAAAAGGGGCAGTTTCCCCTGTGCATCTCTCTCCTGCCACCATGTGAAGAAGGTCCTTGCTTCCCCTTTGCCTTCTGCCATGACTGTAAGTTTTCTGAGGCCTCCACAGCCATGGGGACCTGTGAGTCACTTAAATATCTTTGTTTATAAATTATTCAGACTCATGTAATATCTTTATAGCAGGGTGAAAATTAATCTATAATAATATTATGCACTAAAATAAGTTAGCATATACATTATTATATGAGTGAGTACACATCTATCTATATTCCTTCTTGATCATTAATAGTATGTCTATTGAAGGACAACCCTGGCAGAAATGCCAAGATTCATACAATTAACAGTTTTGTTTGCAAACAATGGGTGAAAAAAGAAGGTGGTGAAATAGCTATTGAATTCTAACTACACGATGATTTGGCTCACAGTGTTTTTATGGCGGGAATATCTCCCACTGAGAAATAATAAGTAGGAGAGAAAATGAGTTATCGACAACAAACTAATTGAATATCATTAATAATGTGCTCAAATACTACCTTTGTCATAGTTTCTGTAGGATAATTTAGCTTGGTTGGTGGCAGCTACTATGGCTATTTGACTCAGGGAAAACACTCAGCTCTGGCCCCATCAAATGGTTCCAGCCTCCAACATCTTTAAGCACTCAAAGGTCTCAGTCAGTTTCATCATGCTCCTTAGGTTTACCAGCAGAAAGCTGGTAAGGCACCATCTGTAGGGTTCTGAGCCCACTCCTACCCCTTACCCTTCCACCCATCACTTCATATCATAGTTTTTTTCTTCTAGATTTCTCCATTTCCTAATCCTTTTTTTTTTTCCTGTTTATGGTCTCATACCTAGTGGTAGAATTTTTCAATTTCTGTTACTTCAGTGTTAAAATTTTAGCAGTTCAACCCTCCAATGTATATGTAACTGAATCCTTCTACTAATTCCTCAATTTAAAATACATAATTTGCTTTTAATAGGAATATTCTTGGCTCATATACAAACTTTATTTATTTCTTCAGAGAACACTAGTGTGCATGTTACCACTACTTGTGCTAAAGAAATCTACTAAGAAATTTTCCTTTAATTTTTCGATTCAAAAATGTTTTACATATATGAACAAATTTGCCAACATATTTATCCTAAATTTAGATTATTCCTTATACCTTTTTTGAACTAATTAACTTTATATGCCAACTATTTATAATTTCATCCTTGATATGAAAAATTCAAAATAACCCGTCAAAACACACCCATTCAATTTTTAGCGACATATATACCTTATCCCACTGAAATTTCTCAGAATTATGTGTTAAAAATAAACTAAATTTGTCTGCATAATTTTTATTTTTAAGGATTTTTAAAACATTTTGATCAAACATATGGAGTAATCTTAACTTATGGTTAAGGGATTGTTAAAGTTTATAAACGGAAAAAAATTTTAAAAGCTTATTCCAAATGACCGTCATACTAGGTTTTTAAAAAGACCTGCTTAAAAGAAAAGACAGGCCAGCGCTATAGCTCAGGCCTGTAATCCCAGCACTTTGGGAGGCAGAGGCAGGCGGATCACCTAAGGTTTGGGAGTTTGAGACCAGCCTGCCAAACACAGAGTAATGCTTTCTCTACTAAAACGGCAAAAATTAACCTGGCATAGTGGCCCATGCCTGTAATCCTGGCTGCCAGGGAGGTTGAGGCAGGAGATTCATTTAAACCCAGGAGGCGGAGTTTGCAGTAAGTTGAGATTGTACCATTGCACTCTAGCCTGGGCAACAAGAACAAACTTCTTTCTCAAAAAAAAAAAAAAAAGATATAAAATGTCATTGGAAATTATTTATTTAAATATTTTTATATTTGAATTATGAAGAAACACTCCTAAAAATATATGGGTTGGCAGCTTTTTACTTATTTTTATAGAATTAAGAAGGTATTTTTTTCCTATGGCATGTTTGAGAATCAACAGCCAAAATAATGAACATTGATTTTTGTCTGGGATCCATGATTTAGAAAGAATAAATGGTACCTGATCTATTTATGGCAAAATAGCTGAGTCGAATTCTCAAACAAAATGTGGTATCATTCTTGGTCTTAAAAGACAATCTGTGTCTATAGACATTTTCTGAAAACCATTGAAGTTTGTTAAAAACTTCTTTTCAAAGTTATTTTTAAATTAAACTCTATCACCTTAGATAACAAAAATTCTAGTAATTTTGAATTTGAAGTCTGACCAGTATCTAGACAGCAAATAGAAAGAAAATCGTAAGCCTGCTTTACTTCAGCATATAAGAAAAACTAATATTTAATGGATTCTTACAATAATCCCTGTGCTCTGTCAAGTCTGATTAACTTCCTTAACATCTCTAAAACTTTTCTTATTTGCATTTTTGAATAAGAATTTGAATAAACACAGTACCCTGAATATCATAATTGTGCATCACTATTTCAAACCTGTAACGTAAAAATAGAAAGTGTTTTTCCCTCCTAGCAATTCATGTGTAAGTTAGATATTTAGAGATGCAATTTTCATGCAATAACTTTAACACATAATTTATACTAAACAATTAGTCATCTGTCCTATAATTAAAACTGCATATATAAAAACTGATATAAAAATTGGTCTTTCTCTAAGTGACTGACATGTGAACAATTCCCAGAGACTCTCATTAAGGAATAAATTAAAAGGTCCGTATTTATTCATCCACTAATGTATTTTTACATATCCTACCATGTGGGAGCCCCTCTGCTAGGTACCAGGAGAATTAGCAAATAAAACAAAATGCCTGACCTCCCAATCATCAGAGAGAACAAAGAGACAATTACATGCGTGCAAACGTAATTGCATACATACATACATGTAACAAAATGTAATAACTATTTGTAATAGAATTGTAGTATTTCTCCCTTAAGGGAGAAACTTAAGCCAATATTGGAGGGTACATCAAATAAGGCAACACTTATTAGTATATTAATCAGGGTTCCCCTGAGAAACGGAACCAATAGAAAGAGGTGGATAAATAAATGATTGATAGATAGGTAGGTAGGTAGATGAGAGTTACATCGATTAGGCAGATAATAGATAGAAAAATAGATAGATGATAGAAAAAAGATAGATAGATAGATGATAGATAGATAGATAGACAGATAGATAGATAGATAGATGACAGATAGATAGAAAATAGACAGACCGAGAGATAGATAGAGATATAGAAGAGGGGATTCCTTTAGGGAAATTGGTTCAACGTATAATGGAGGCTGAGAATAGGCTCACATGATTATCATGGCTGAGAAGTCTCATGACAGCCCATCTGCAAACTGAGAGCCTGGGACGCTGGTAGTAAGGCTCACTCTAAGTCCAAAAACCTGAGAATCTGAGGAGATGAAGAGGTGGCATCTGTGTAAGCTCCACAGTCCAAAGGCTGGAGATCTGGAGTTGTGATGTCTAAGGGCGCACGGAGATGTGTACCCCCAGCTCCAGGAGAGAAAAACCAATGAACTTTTTCTGTTTCTGTTATATGCAGGCTCCAAGCCTGTTGAGTAGCTCCCACCCACATTAAGGACAAATCTTCTCCATTTAGTCTACTCAGACTCACATGCCACTCTCCTTTGGAGACACTCTCACAGGCACATCTAAAAACAATGCTTTATCAGTTGTAGGTATTTCTTAATCTAGTCAAGTTGACACCTAAAATTCAGTGTTATACCTATGATTTAATGTTTTAATATTGTCATACTAAGAATAGGCAAACTTTTTTGTTAAGTATCAGTGTCTTATCTTTTTAGGCTTCAATAACACAATATTATAAATATCATGGGTACTTACAAACAACATAAATCTATTTCTCATAGTTCTGTGGTCTGGGAGGTCCAAGATCAAAGAGATGGCACACTCAATCTTTAGTGAGAATCCACTTTCTGGCTTATAGATCAGCTGTTGTTTCACCATACTTTACACAGCAGAAGGAGTGGGGTTTCTCCCAAGCCTCTTGGATAATGACATGAGTCCCAATTACGATGGCTTTGCCCTTATCACCTAATTACTTTCCAAAGGCCATGCTTTCTGATACCATCACTTTAGGGCTTAGGGTCCCAATATATAAATTGTGGAGGACACAAACATTCAGACCATAACAACCTCACAGTAAATATTTTAAACTTTTGAACCATATGGTCTTTGTCAAAACTATTGAATCAATTTAGCACAAAACAGACATAGACAGTGTGTAACTGAATGAGCACGGCTGTTCTCCAATATTTTATTTACGAATACGAAGATTGAATTTCATACAATTTTCACGTCACAAAGTATTATTCTCCTTTTGCCTTTTCAACTGTGTGTTATGTAAAACTTATTTTGTGTGGCCCATGGGTCATACAACAGGTGGCAGGCTGCATTTAGGCCATGTGCGGTGATTTTCTGAACCTTGTTCTACCGCATTACTCATCAAGGCAAAAAAAAATGTTTTTATAAAGAGACTTATAAAAAGATAGAGGAAGCTAGAGCAACGAAATTGCCCACCAGAAAGGTTAACTGAAAACTAATATAGTACAACAGAGTTGCCTGGAACACTACTTTCATTAATAAATACAAGTTTATTTGTTCTTTCAATCAAAAATGTCAAGTGCTTGGTGCCATGTGCCTGATACTCCTCTATCTACAAGGGTTACAGAAAACACATAAAACAGACAAAATTTCCTCCTCTTATGAAGCTTATATTATTTTACAGAATTCCTTAGTTATTAAACATTTCTTATTACTTAAGTTCCCCGTTAAGGGACAGTAATGACATAGAAGAACCATGCTGAGTATAGTGAAAACATAATCTGTGCTATTTGTTACTTTTTCCCTTGAAAGAAACATTTTTTTCCAAACACAAATAGTAAAGGAAAAATACAGAAAACATCTCATATATGCACTCAATTCACCATTAGCATGTTTGCATTTTTCATTTTTGCTACTTTTATGTAATGTTCTATATTATTGACATTGTTTTAAGATTTCTTTCTTTCCTCCTTTCTTTTCTTTTTTTTTTTTTTTTTGATGGTTTTTTTCTTTTTTTTTTTCTAGTGGCATGATCATAGCTCACTGCAGCCTACAACTCCTGGACTCAAGTGATCCTCCTGTCTCAGCCTCTTGAGTATCTGGGACTACCGGCATGTGCCACCATGTCCAGCTAATTTTTACAATTTTTTTTTGTAGAGACAGGGTCTCTCTATGTTGCCCAGGCTGGTCTTGAACTTCTGGACTCAAGCAAGATTCCCACCTCTGCCTCTCAAAGTTCCAGGATTATAGGCAAGAGCCCTGGAGCCTGGCTGGCTAATGCATTCTCATCCTTCAGGGCTCAGACTGACACCTCCTCAGAATGGCCTCACAGACTTCCCTAACCAGAGTAGGTTAACTCCTGTCAACCTCGATTGCAGTATTGTGTTAAAGCTGAATTCTTT
>NW_016107591.1:1366726-1375423 GCF_001604975.1 Cebus imitator | reverse complement strand
TCCTTAAATCATTTGATCTTCTCCGTTTCAAAATCTCTACATGTTCCATCTCACTATCCACTCGGCCATATCCTTTCCTGTATAGTCCAGCCCTTCAACTCTCTAACGTAACTTGAATTGTGGGTACTCTGACTCAATCTGGACTCTTGAGGGGCACAGTGATCCCAAAATCAACCTCCTGAGGCTGAAAGAACTTATTAGAAACAGACTGAATATGTTTTCACCTCAGATGGGCTTTGCTGATTGCTGTTAGCATCTGCACTCCACTGTCTAAAGACACTTTGATGCCAATATCTGGAGATCTCAACTAACAGCCCCCTGGACTCAGAAACTGAATTCCTAGTCCACTCCATCAGTAGGCTTTCTATTGCTGTAGGAATTCCCTTCATAAATGCCTGATGGCTTGCACTATCCAGCAAGTATCACATATAGTCAAATCTTAACAAATGATTCAACTAGTTTTTCAAATACAGCAAACTGATGAAGTGATAAACATGGACTAGGTTTCCTAATTTGTCCAGTGGGAAATCTGGTTTTCTTTTTGACAAAAGGGGAGACTGGCCAGGACGGCCTTAACATTCCCATTAGCTTGACTAAACTTTAGAGAGGCTTCTTAACTGTAGACACGCCCTTCCTTTTTCTGAGTATTTTCTTTAGAAAACTTATAGTTGTGAATTCTTTCTCTACCTCTTTGAAATATAAATCTTTTTAAATCTTTTTTCAGTTTTACAGGTCAGGACTCTTTCTCAAGGACCTAGGAAACCTTCCTTTGAAATGTAATTATTAAGGAAGATAGTGTCGTTATTTTATTTTATTATTATTATTATTATTATTATTATTATTTTTGAGCTTAGAAGCCAAACTTTGGTGTTTCTTGATCCAAGTTGTGAAACCACCTCCTATCACTCCCATCATGAATATAAAAGAAGGTTTTATGTTATCTTTGAATAACCTCAGTTAGCAAACAGATGGTCCCTTCCCTGATCTCTCCTTAAGCTTAGCTTTAAAAAAAACCTTTCCCTGCCCTTTGTTTTGGCTTTCACACAGTTTATCTCACCATGAGTTCTGGTCTAACTTCCCTTTTGCATTAGCTTTGAATAAAGCCATCAATGCCTGTTTAAGATTCTCAGATACTATTTTTCTTTAACTTTAAGAATTATTTGGTGTCTGCTTTCAGTTAAAATATAGTCTACCATAGACCGTTGCTCCTACCATAAGTACTATAAAACCCTGAATACACTAAGAAATTCATTATTACATTTTTGTAGAGCTGTGGATACACGAAGTCTAAAGCAATAATGTTCACAGAAAGTCAGTCCCCACATGGATGATCAGAGATTGTTGACCACTGGGTGTATTTACTAATCTAAGAACTTTGGACTGGCATAGACAGAAGTAGTCTTTGAGAGAAAAACAACAACAACAACAACAACAACAACAAAAACATTAGAGCTTTCATTGACTGAACTAGCTGGCATAATAGGTGTGATCTCTGAAAAACCAACACACATAAGCAATCTTTACACCTGAAAATTGTTCTCCACATTTCTTTTTCTTGAGTGCATGGTGGCAAAGAAGGGGAGCTGCACAGAAAATTGAAGAAAAATCTCTGGATTGCTATGCTAAAACTCCCCAAATCTTGGAAAATGAAGGGGCCTATGATCACACAAAGTATATTGTATTATCTTAAAATATAAAAACTAACTGAAGCAATAATACAGTAGGCTTAGGCCAACTCCCTAGTGGAACAAAATAATAAAAACTCTCCTTAAGCAGAAGAAAGAATTCTCTCTCTGTTGGAAAATAATATTCACACCATATCCATATGTCTGTTAAACATAATATCCAGCATAACATAAAAAATAGAAAACATGGAGGAAGCTGGATAATGTGTTTCAACATTAAGAGGAAGAAAGGCAATAAAAGAAGGCACGTCTGACTCAGACATAGAATCAACAGACAAGGACTTTAAAATAATACTTTAAATATGTCAAAGAAGGTAGAAGAAAAGTAAAAATGTGGATTAAAAAAACTGAGAATTTCAACAAAATGTATTCTATAAAAGTAACAAAGTGCCATTCTAAACTTAAACTTGTAAAAGAGAAAATCTAAAGTTAGCAAACCATGTTAACGGTAAAGGGAATGAAGGAAAGGAGGATGAATTAGAAGATGGGTCAGTAAAAACTAAGCAAAATGAATCACAATTCAGGAAAATAAAACACTTAAAGATTAGAAGAAATAATTAAAGCAACTTGGGATATGGTCAAATAATCTAATATGCTGCAGCTTGAGATACAGGAGAGGAAAAAATAAATGAAGCAGAATCGGTAATTGAATTGATAGTAACTGAATATTCTTAAATACATCAAACCATGGAATCACGAAGGTCAACACACTTCAAAAAAGATTCACATGAAATCACTAAGAAACAAATATAGAAAAGAGTTGTTAAAATTAGTCAAAGAAGAATACACTGCACATGTAGGGAACAAAAGTGATAGCTAACTTTTCATCAGAAATTGTGAAAGCCAGAAAAAAACATGAGATCATGTATTTACATTTCAAAAAGTAAACACAAAAGCAAAACATTCCACAAAACCCCAATCTGGTTACAAATTCAGTGTCTCTCAGTCCCTCCTTTGCACTGCTCCCTGATGTTGGAGCTGGGCCAGGTAATTTACACAATTTCCTTTGTGCAAATTCAGGCTTTGCCGGTAGTGGTTGCTGGAGGGAATAAAGCAAGGCTAAAGGACTATAGGCAGTCCCTTCTGGTTTGCAGACACCTTCATTCCCATCTGTGTGAGAGGCAGTGGATGAGTATGACAGAAGGCTTGTGGCACTCAGGTTAGAGTCTCCCCTGGACGAATGTCATGCATTTTCAGACCTTGGTCTTCCTACCTGGCAGAAGCTTCCATGGGAGCTCCAGTTCACCATTACTACATCCCCATTCTATTCTACAGACCAGCTCTTGCAGCGTGTACCCGCTACCAAGAGTTGGACACTTCTACTAACCAGCTCCACTCAAAGCTGTGTGACAAATTTCTCCACAACCAGCAGGCTGCTTGTACTTTTGGTATGCATGTTTTCTTTGACAACGGTGGAGTAGTGATGCAGAACTCTCCTAAGACCTTAGCTTCCTTCATTTTTCACTGTCTCTCATCCTTAAGGCAGCAGCTGCTGTTTTGAGCTTGCCACTTTGGGACCCTGTAGAGATATCTTTTACATTTTTTACTAGTTAGCTAGGAACACTTGTTTCAAATTCTCTCATTTCAAATTCCTGATGTGTTTGGGTCTGCTGACAAGATTCTGGCAGGTAGATTGACAAATGAGAATGTAGATCCAGCAAATGCATTTTATAAAAATAAGAAAAAATCTTTTACAAATTTATAAAAGCAAATGCTAAGAGAACGTTTAGATTCCCAGGAGATCCATAGTGTAAGAAATCCTAAAAAAAGTTATTCAGGCTCGGAAGTGTTTGAAACATTATCTCCTAATAATAAATTTACACATTTAGCCATGATTTGTCTTTCTCTCACTATTATGTAAACTTTAGATATCATTCTTTTCTTGGTTATTAAACTGATATACTAAATTAAGGTAACATATTGACGTCAATAGGATATCTTTGTAACAATATCTCCATCTATATAGCGTAGCTATACATATACACTGGAAAAATATTTGTTCACAGTAGTAAGGTTATCAATGATATAAAGTTCTTCAGAGATTTTCTTTGTTAATAGTAGGCATTTTTAGTGGTACTCTAAAATATCAATATAAATTTATATATGTGGAAAGAGTGCAATAGAACATTAGAACAGTTATCATAAATGTGAATCATTGTCAATGCATCAGTAGTATATATCTAAATAAGATTGATACACTAAAAAATTTTAATTATTCCCGAGTTTTGAATAATAATTTACATTTTTCTCTATAAGCAGATTAATAATTTTTATATTCAAAATACATTCCTTGTTGTTTTCTTTCTTATAGTACAGACCTGAAAATATTTATATATCTTATACTTTGACATTTTTATTGCACTAAAATAATTCATTTAAATTTTTTACACTAACATTTTTGTTTGTTTGTTTTATAAGTTGGCCATGTCTGAGATAGTATTTTGTTTCTTTTTTGTGCTTTTGCCTTTAAACTATAAGAGAAAAAAACTGGGGCAACATGGCAAAATCCTGTCTGTAAAAAAAATACAGAAATTACTCCAGTGTGGTGGAGTGTGCCTGTAATTTCAGCAATAATTCCTGAGGCTATATAATAAATTTTATATGTACTTGAATTTATTTCTGGACCTTCTTTATTTACATTCTACTTTTTTCTTTCTTTTGTGTAATGGTAATACCTTACAAAAATAAAAAACACAGAACATATTAACTTAAAGATTCTGGTGAAATATATTGATTTTTTTTATTGTTATTCTTTAAACTGAGTGTATTTATCGTGGATATCTGAATAATATATTTCATGATAAATAATTTTAAGAAAGAAAAAACAGTCATCCATATTCAATTTTTGGATTTAAAATGAAGGTTTATGAGTCTCATAGGCTTCCTTCTCAAGCATGCTCCCAGGTTTGTCTTGAGTCACTTTTACAGCTAAATTGGTGTTTGAATTTTTTAATCAAAATAATATTGTTTAAACTTGTATCTAATACTGCTATATTGGGGTTCAGGGTGCCCTCAGCTTCCTTGAGAGGACATTTCTCCAGGTTCTTGGTCTCTTGCTCTCTCAAGAATGAGAGAGGGGACCACAGTGCAGTGCACAGGAAGTGTCTGACTCATAAGTGTTTGTAGAAAGTGATTTACTTAAAGAGAGAGAAACAAGAGAAGGAGAAAGAAAGAAACAGCTAACTCTCATACTGAGTGAGATAATCCAGAAAGATGGAACCTGGGAGAGGAAACCAGCTTCCACACTGAGTGGAAAGGAATAGAGAGAGATGGAGTTTAGGAGGGGGAGACAAGCTTCCACGAGAGAGTGTGAAAGGGGACTCCAGAGGAAAATCCAGGAGAGAGGAAGACAGCTTCCATGAAGGGAGTGTTTGTGGAAGAGGACCCAAACATGGAATCCGAAGGGGTGTGGAAGAAGGGGACTTTCAACCTGAGAGGAACCTCCACCTTCTTTAAAACCCCAGGCCAATGAAAGGAGTTCCTTAGAACTTCCGCTGGAGTGATTGACTCTTAGTTTCTTCCCGTGCCCGTGAAATTTAAACATACATTTCAAATGGAGAGAGATGGGAGGGGGACATAGTGCTGGGAAGCTCTTGCCCTTGAAACTATGCCCCATGTGGATCTGGAAAGAGAACACATTTCCTCAATACCAGTCAATTACATCATTTATTTCTTAATATTTTAACCCATGCATCCTTAGAACGAAACCTTCTTTATATGAGTGAACTATTCTTTTTTGTACTGATTGGTTTGGTTGCTAATTTTTAATTTAATTTATCACTAATTTTTACATGCATGCTATCAGTAGTTTTCTCAGTCTTCATCTCTAAAGGTTTTCTGTTCTTGCCATGCTAGACCTATGAAAGTAAAATGAAAGCTTCATTTCATGTTAACAGAGTAAGTAACAAAATGATTATTTGCTCTTATTTGATGATAAATTATATATAAAATTATATATACAAATTAAGGATAAAAATTTAAATTTGTACATTACACACACTTGCAAGATATTAACAAAGGTTAATTTGAACTTGAAAAATTAGTCTATATCAATTGTTGTAATTTAATTTCCCTTTGTCAGGGATAAATTAAAAAATGAGTAAGCTTAAATGAATGAGATGTGAGAAGATTATTGCTTAGGCTTTGTTAAAAGAAAAAAAAGATGATAATTTATTCTCTTTCTCCCTCTGACTTATTGGAGTGTGTGAATGTGGGTGTGTGTACATATGTGTGTGTGTGTATATGTGTGTGTGTGTGTGTGTGTGTGTGTATGTGTATATATTAATTTAACTCATAGGAGTGTGTGTACTCCTACACTTGATATGTGTCTCTCTTAATATTTCTACTATATAGATAGTGATCTACCTAGGACTACCTATAAACAGAGATCTGGATATACTGATAGAGAGAGAGAGAATAAATATATACACTCCTATGAAACAAGTGTTTTTATAGTTGATCCTGAGAGCCATTTCATGGTCCTGTGGGTAGGCATTCTTAGATTCAAATGATATTGTATATGACTGACCACAGAGATGCAAATAATCTTGAATTCTGATCAAATTCTTAACCCATTTTGTTGTCCAAATCCTGAAACAATCTATAAGAAAATTTTAGAAAATCAATTAAGGGGAAAAGATAAAATTCAACTAGGCCTGCTGTATAATTAGCAGTGATCGTTATGCCAGCTTGTCCTTTGGTCCACTTCCTTGTAGCTGCTTTCCACTTACTACGCCAGGAGAACATAGCCCTAGTCATAGAACTCATTGTTTCTTTTCTGTCCTATACATAAAAACTAAAACATGGTGAGACAACAATCTTTTTATTTGATTTTTTGTTTTAGGTTTTGCATAACAACAAAACGACCTAATCCATCTGATCTGAAGGGGTCCTGCAAGGAGCTGACTCTTGGAAGAATGCAGTTTCCTCATTCTAATGATGTCATCCCCCTTACCATTACCAGTCAACAACCTCAATTTTCCAGTCCCTAGCCCTTGACAAAATCCTTAAAGACTTTTGCTCAGAACCCTTTGATGAAATGGATTTGAGACTTGAGAATTCCTCCCATTTTTATGCTCAGTGGCCTTGCAATTAGTAAACTCTTTCTCTGCAACAAATCCTGCTGTTTCAGTGTATTGGTCTGTTAGTGTGCAGCAGGCATATGGACCTGGCAGTCTTGTAACAAATGTGTGGCTTGTCCTCCTGAACTGCATATTACCACATGTAATAATGTATATTGTAATATGCATTATGTAATAAATTCCCTTATTATTTACGTAACCATGTGCTGAAATATGAAAAAACCAGCTTAATGTGTTGAAAGTTGGAAATGGGTGGAGTGATACAAAAGACGAAGATTGGAAAAGCAGTAAGTCCTTTCATCCTCCTGCTTTAGAGTCTGGAGACATTTTTATGTCTGGTTATTTGATAATTGGTAAAAAAACAGTATATTGTAAATTGGATTACAGAAATAAGACTGAATTATCAGAAAAAAACAATTCACTTAGATAATATGTGTTCTACTTATTAAACATTTGCATATTCACTGCAAGAAGCATACTTTCATGATCTCAAATTGCCAATTTCCATTTTGTTTCCTCTGACAGAACCCTGACAATAAATTGATTGTTCTTAGTGATGATGATGATGATGATGATGATACATTTGGATTTCCTGCATAAATATGACTTTAGGTGTCCATACATATAACAGGTGTAGGCATACCTAATATGCAGGATTGCAAGGGCCTGCAACTAGATTGGTGTTCCGTAGCAAGTCAAAGCAATTCTGGTTAGGAGTGCATGCCCTACAATTACCTGAGACAACACAATTGAATGTAGGAAACAATGGTAAAATATAATAAAGTTAATAAAAATTTCCCTGAAAGTAATAACCTAATTTTACATGAATACTTTTTTGCTAAGTAAATAATTTAAACTATTTAAATATAATACATCTTTACCAAAAAATAAGTTACTTTAATGTCTACTAAATTCCTACATTCATTTATATGGTATTTATGACCTGGTTGTATAGTGATGCATAATTTTAATTTATTCAAAATTCTCATTTATATGTCCTGTACTTTGCTAAATCATCTACTCTACCCTCAATAAAATAATTTTAAATATAATTTCTCTAATTCAGAACGTGGAAAATTATTTTGATTTTGTTTTCTTTGCTATCACCACAAATGATTGAAACAAAATAAAATAACTACCCTATTAAAATGGTGATTTTAAGTAAACCAAAATACTCTGAATAAAAAAATCATAATGCTATTATTGTGACTCATAAACTTAAAATAGCATATAATCTTTGCAAACAAAAGAAAATAGGATTAATTGAAATTATATCTTCCAATATAATTTTTTGTCTTGATATTATTGTGTTGACTAGTGTTCATAAAAAATAAATGCATCACAGATCACTTATTAAAATAATTTATTAATATTATAAATCTTACACTCATATTTGATAATATGCATACCAGTGATTGCAATTTTTAAAATTGTTTTGTGATGTGATTTCTAGGAAAAATTAAATCTTACACTCATATTTGATAATATCCATACCTGTGATTGCAATTTTTAAAACTGTTTTGTGATGTGATTTCTAGGAAAAATTAAAATAAAATAGCAAATGTTCTTGATAAATTTTCATTTGTACTATTTGATTTACAATGTAAAATTATCATTGCTACTTTATTTTTATGAAGGTATAAAGTAAGATATACAATAGTTTATTCCTTTAGATAAAATCCCACTAGATATGAGCACACAGATAAACCATAAACATCTGAACATTTGTTAAACATATACTCTAGGCCGGGTGCAGTGGCTCATGCCTGTAATCCCAGCACTTTGGGAGGCCGAGGCGGGTGGATCACGAGGTCAAGAGATCGAGACCATCCTGGTCAACATGGTGAACCCCGTTTTTTCTTAAAATACAAAAAATTAGCTGGGCATGGTGGTGTGTGCCTGTAATCCCAGCTACTCAGGAGGCTGAGGCA
>NW_016107591.1:1346787-1366648 GCF_001604975.1 Cebus imitator | reverse complement strand
AAAAAAAAAAAAAAAAAAACATATACTCTATTACTGAACAAAGTGAAAACGGTGAAAGAATACAGCTAAAATTTATCAAATCAGAAGGGAGAGTTAAAAATTTCATTTTAAATACTACATTTTGCTAACAAGGTTTTATTTCCAATAATATGTTTTACATATAATCTCAGATTAACTATGAATTTGAACTCCATGGCCTAGCTCTAATTATTTTATCATTACAACGATTTGGTAATTGAGGATGTTTGTTCCTAATGTTAAGAACCAAGGATAATGTATATACAGTATCTATATTATGCATCTCAAGGAACGGAACTGCATACAATTAGCATTTCGTTTTAAGAAGAATTAAAATTAAACAGTAGAAAGCAAGAAAAAGATATATTAAAGCACACATTAATTAAGGGGACTTATCAGTGGATTATTTCACACTTGTAAGAATTCTAAGAATACATTAACAGTCAGGCTTACACATTCTATCATTGAAGATACGTGGAGCAGAAAGATAGTAATATAAACAGAGGTAAAATCCAACTTATAAATTTTAATTTAAATTTTCCTATGAGCAGATTATTCATAGAAACAGTTCATTGTTATGTGAAATATATTGTTAGAGGCAATTCAGAACTGTGAAAAAGATTTTTCTCTCAGTTGTTAATTCCCTTGAATGAAAAAAATAGAAATCAAATTTTCTTTCAAATATAACTTTATCTTTACCTCAATAATCAGAACAATGGCAGCAAATTTCAAAATATCATTAACTGGATCTGATCAAAACAGTCATATCTATTTTTTGGCTTACAAAGTCATTGTGTTCCTTAAACATTTCTGCATTATCCAGAAACAATTTCATTATATTGTGTGATATCATAAATAAGTCCTACTGTACTTTGTACTGCATCCTTGGTATATGGGAACACTGTAGAATTTCCCCAAATTTTCTGATCTTGAACCTATGATGACACATATTTCCATACATACGCCATTACCTAAAAATTGGTCATATAACTATGTCCGATCTCTCTGTGATCACAATCAGAGCAAAATAAAATTTTATTAACAGCTACTAATCTATGCCACAAGCCTTATGTGCATAAATTAGGTAAAAAGAAAAATTGAAAAAAAAGTTAATTCCATGTGTTGAGAAATAACAATAGGATAAACCAAAGAAAAGAAAGATTAATTTGTATGAGAGCTAAAATAAGTGCAATAAGAACTTAAGAAGAATTAGATTATCAAGAATGTTCAAAATATTGAAACTTCTAATCAATTGCATAAAAACACAAACCACTGGTAAGAATGATCAAGAAAAAGCAGTGAAGTTATATAGAGGTAACTATTGTTTGCAGTATAAATATTTTAACATTCTAGATTAGTTGAGTAATTCCTAGAAAAAATTATCATAGTGGGTTTATTAAAAGTAAGCATAGTCTTAAATGGATCAATAATTGTTACATAAATGAGTATATCAGCAAGATTTACCAACAAAATGATGAGAATTTTATGTGACTTTTAACCCTGAAGATACAGAAATAATCACATATAGGACTAATATACATTTATTAAAAAACACTGGATAATACTTTAGAAAATAATACAACTATGAATATAGGTGCAAGCATTTTAAATATAAATAAAAGTTACTAAATAGTTGAACATTACTGCATCTTTGAAATGCAGCTGTTCACAAACACAGTCCATTTTTCACTGGAAATTTTCCTTTCTCTTTTCTACACAGAGCTCTGCCTTAGAACGAATTTTCCCTGTTTTATACTCAATATTTTATGTATTAGCAGTGAGAGGGATTTAGATTATTTTAGTTTTAAATGTCCATATTGCTGACTTGACTATTTTTCCTAATAAGGATTGAGTAAGGTTGTTGCTCCATTTCTTAAAATATAGACTGCATACATATTGCCTCTTTAGAGCCACATTATTCAAGATCCAGATTGTTTTGTATTTTAATATTTGATATTAAATCTATCTCCATTGATAGGCTTATAAGAAATTTGTCTATTTACATCCCAATACAGGGGATAGAAAGATAGAACCGAGTTTCATCACTTGTCAAAAATTTCCACTCACAGAAACCATGAAAGGAGTCAGAATCTTACCTTAGTTTCTTGGAATTGTCGCTAGTGAGTCCCTTCCAGAGTTTGGAACATCAGCTCTTGGACTCATTATTGTTGAATGACTGATTTCCTGTCTTCTGGTTGACGGCTGGAAGACAAGTGACCAATAGCAGGTTATTTAGCGCTTTTCTTTCCATTTTTAATCTCTGGAGCTAGTATTTTACACATTCTAGCCAAGTTTCCTAAAACTAGCAATTATTAATGAGAATCTACCAATAACTACTTGGATCCCAAGTGTAATCAAATTTAGACTGGGGTCTAGCAGGAAGCAAATAAAAGTTTTCCTAAGAACAACTTAGAGAGAGGTGAGAAAAGGATAAGGAAAACAACAATGGGTGTTGAAGCACTCATGTAATAGCAATGTGGGAAGCCTATGCCATTGTAGGCCCCAAGAGACAAAAGGAGAGGGTGAAATTACATGAGCACAGCAATTTCCAGAAACTCAAAAGAAAGATTGCCTAGGAGGTGGCAGAGGAACGTAGTCTCTTCCAGCACTGTCACAGGGCTAGGAAGGAGATAGAAATAAAAAAAAGAACCTTGTTTCCAATATTTTGCCGTTACCTACAAGTCCCCAAACTCAACGGACCAGAGGCTAGCGTCCACATAATTGATTTCATAAAGATTTTCATTCAGTGGGCATTGTGCAAGGTAAAGGAAGTAAAGAACAGATCTTTGGATCCAAATGTGATTGACCTGCTTGATTCACACAATAAATTTGTAGTCATCAGACTACATAGAAGCCAATTCTTTGCTGATTTATTTTACTAAGTCTGAAGTTTTTACTTGTTTTATTAATATTACATAAGAATTGTGTCACACAGCGCAGTGCTGGTGGAATAGCACAAGTAAAGATCAGTAGAATGCAATAGACAGTTCAGAAATAGACTCACTCATATGTAGTTAATTGATTTTGGACAAAAGCTCTAAAGTAATTCAAACAAGAAGGAAGAATCTTTTCAACAAATGTGCTGGAACATTTGGTTAGCCAAATGTAAGCATAGGAATATTAATACTAACTTCCTACAAAAATTAAGCTGAAGCGGATTACATACCTCAATATAAAGATGACAAATCTATGCAAAACTTGTAGAAGAAAACATAGGAGAAAATGTTAGTAGCCTTGGGTTGGCAAATATTTCTCAAATGAGACTTAAAAAGCACAAACCACAATGAGATATTGCCTCACACTTGTTAGAATGGCTATGATAAAAAAGTCTAAAAGGTAAGTGTTTGCAAATATGTGGAGAAAGGAAGCCCTTGCATGCTGTTATTGGAAATGATAATTAGTACATCCATTATGGAAAACAGCATGGAAATTCTTCAAAAAATGAAAAATAGAATTAACCTGTGATTTAGCAATTTCTCTACTGGGTATATATTCAAAGGAAATTAAGTAATATGTCAAAGAGGTATCTATATTCCCATGGTAATTGAAGAACTATTCACAATAGCTAAGATATGGAATCAGCCTAAGTGTCCAATCAATACATGAATGGATTAAAAAATGTGCTATATATATGCAAGAGAATAGTATTCAGCATTACAAAGGAAGGACATTTTGTCATTTGCAACAACATAGATAACTTGGAGGATATTAGGTTGTTCGAAATAAGCCAAACAGCGAAAGTCACATGCCACATGATCTTGCTTATGTGTGAAATCTCAGAAAGTTGAACTTTGAAGTAGACAGAATGGTGGTTATTAAGGGATAGGGAGAGGAGTGGGGGTGGGGTGGGAGATATTTGTCAAAAAATACATAATTGGCCGGGCGCGGTGGCTCAAGCCTGTAATCCCAGCACTTTGGGAGGCCGAGGCGGGTGGATCACAAGGTCAAGAGATCAAGACCATCCTGGTCAACATGGTGAAACCCCGTCTCTACTAAAACTACAAAAAAATTAGCTGGGCATGGTGGCACGTGCCTGTAGTCCCAGCTACTCAGGAGGCTGAGGCAGGAGAATTGCCTGAACCCGGGAGGCGGAGGTTGCGGTGAGCCGAGATCGCGCCATTGCACTCCAGCCTGGGTAACAAGAGCGAAACTCCGTCTCAAAAAAAAAAAAAAAAAAAATACATAATTTCGGTTAGCTAGGAGGAATGAGTTCAAGAGATCTATTGTACTACCTGGTGATCATAATGAATAACAAGGTATTATAATGCTGAAAATTGCTGAGAGTAGATTTTAGGTGTTCTTATAAAAAAAATTAAATGTCAGGTAATGCATATGTGCGCTCAATTTAGCCATTTCACAATTTATAGAGATAGTCTGCTAACAGAATGGTCCAACTTAAGATGTTTCAACTTTGCAATGTGGTGAAACCACTCTGCTTTTCACTTCCAATACAGTATTAAAAAAAAAATACATGAGTCATTCAGAACTTTATTATAAAATAGGATTTATGGTAGATGACTTTGCCCAACTATAGGCTAACGTAAGTGTTCTGAGTGTGTTCAAGGAGACTGTGCTAAGCTATGATGTTCAGTAGGTTAGGTGTATTAAATGCTTTTTCTTTTCTTTTATTTATTTATTTATTTTTTTAAAAACAATCTCATCCTGCCGTCCAGTTTGGACTAAAGTAATGTAATCTTCTCTCATTGTAACTTCCTCCTGGGTTCAAGCAATGTTGGTGCTTCAGGCTCCTGAGTAAATTACAAGCCCATGCCACTAGGCTAGACTGATTTCTTCTTCTTCTTCTTTTTTTTTTTTTTGGGGGGGGGGAGGGGGGGAAGACAAGGTTTCATCATGTTGGCCAGGCTGGTCACAAACTCCTGACTTCAAGGGATCTGTCTACCTTGGCCTTGCAAAGTGCTGGGATTACAGGTGTGAGCCACTGAACCCACCATCACATCACTTTTATTTGTAGATTAAAAATTAATTTAAAAAGAAATAAAAGTTCAGAAAAAAGCTCTTATTTTTGTTAGTTTTTAGTGATATTGTTATAATGTGTATGTTTTTGCATATGCTTTAAATTATATAATATGTTAGTACAATAAAACAAGTACATAATAAGTAAATAAATACGTATCTTGAAAGCACAAAGTATAAAATAATTTGGATTTTGAATGAATTAATCAGTTTTATTCTTCCAAAGGCTTTGGTAAGAAAATGATAAGACAAATTACACATTGGGAGAAAATATTTACCAAAAAATTACTTGACAATTGACTTACATACAGAATATAAAATGAGCTCTTAAAACTCAACACTAAGTAGATAAACAGCTGCATTAAGTAGGGAAATAAGTTATTTGAATACACATTTCCCCAAAGACATACATAGACGGCAAGTGAGTGCATAAAAAATGCTGAACTACCTTAGAGAAATGTGAATAAATACGTTAGAGAAATGTGAATTAAAACCACAATGAGATACCACTACAATCCAAGCAGAACAGTAGTAACAACGATTGTGTCAAAAAACTAACCCACCGGGTTTTGTAAAAATGTGGAAAAAGTGAAACTTACATGTTGTTGCTGAAAACGCAAAATGGTATGGTCTCTACTGCCCTAACCTGCCCAATTCTCTTTTCAATCGCCTATATATTCTTTGGTTTTTGTCAGAAACATTATTAATTAGTATGACACATCTCCTTTATTGATCATATTTTGCATGTGACTGTGTATTGTCATCATAAAACACAAAAGTCAGTGTAAATAGATTAAACATTAGCAGATACTCTCCATGAAATTGCACAAATACCTGAATATAATTTCTTAACATTAATTTATCATATTTTTCAAATTTAATTTATTGCCTAACTAAAAAGAAATACCAATTACAACAATATCGACAAATTATGGTTACTTACAAATATGAAGTCTGCCCAATAAATCGATGGGTGTAAGCATTAAGGCACCGTATTTCTATTAACATTGTGTTCTAAGTGACAAATTAATGGGTTAGATTCTGAAGTAACCTCCAACTACTTTATTGTTTTACTATGAGATGGTAAGCCCTGTACATGGTTTTAGTTACACAGAAGAACTGCACAACATAGAGGCCTTTGCCATTTGCTATCAGTGTTTTCTAATCATAACTCAAGCTACTTAATATTTTGGGATAGATGAAAATGACATGAAAGTAATTGTTATATTATTTTGATTTTAAATATGAAAATGAGACTTCAAGAACAAATCTCCCAAAATAAATTTAAATAAGATGGCAATTTTTCAACTTACAAGCATCTAAATCTAAATATAGTCACAGAGATGAAAGCAAACAAAAGTATCACAGAAAAATATTCAAGGAAATGTCTGTGGTGTTAAAACTTACAACAGAGATCTGACAAAATATCAAGTCCTTCAACATGTAAACAGTGATGACTGCAATATTTTATTTTTATAGAAACAAACAAGCTGATGGTTGCACAACTGTAAATACACTAAAACCATTGAATTGTACTTGTTAAATGGGTGCACCTTCTAGTATACTATGTATATGAGTAAAACTGTTTAAAATATATAGACACTTGTATATATATATTTATATATAGGTGCATATATATGTGTGTGTCTGTATATATGCATGCATGTGTATATATGTATGAGTGCATATATATGTGTGTTCATTTATATATATCATATATATGATATATATGTCACAGATATGATATAAATATCACATGTGATATATATATCACAGATATATATATATATCAAATACCTCTAATAGATATATACCTATATATATCACCAGTCTAAAATATATATCACAAAAGTTAAAAATGTGAAAATGTGACCAAAACATTTAGAAAAATCTTACTGATAAAACAAGGCCAAAATTCACCAACTACCATTGTCTAAATGATGTGACAACAGAAAATGAACACACACACACACACACACACACACACACACACACACACACAAGTTAATTTGTAGGGTTTATTTTCTACAGGGTGCCATGTATTGTAAAATAGAAAAACAAAAGAACAAAATAAACCTAATGTATTTTTAACCACATTTCATTTCTTTGCTGTAGAAGCAGAAAATATAGAATTGTTGAGAAAGACTTCATAAGATAGTAGTGGGATCATTTAATTCAAACTTTGAAAACACGGGGAAGAAACTTCCAATTGTGGTATAGATTATTTCTTAAATAATGAGCTTAAAACCATAGAAAATTGAAATACGAGAAATTAAATGTAGGATATCAGCTCTTTTATGTTGTAACAACGTGAGAAACACCCTGTGTTGATGTTTATTTTTACAGTTGTTCATTCTGTGTGAAAATCATTTTAGACATTTAGATGCTTCTCAAATATGCATCCTACTAGACAAATGAGATTTTCCATGAAACTAATAAAACTTAAATTTATGGTCCTTTACTTGCAAGTCCTTCCCAGTTTCTGAAGACACTAGCCCTTTATCTAGGGTTATCTGCTCATAGAATGCTTAAAATTAATTAGGACTCAAGAAAAGCTCTCATCACCTAATATGTTAAAGCAAACAAGAAAAATGTGATATATATATTTTTTAATTTAACAAGTAGAAAATTTTTCGTAAAATCAACAATCAGGCATCAATAAAAATTAAACTTTAATAAAAACAGTTAGAATCAACTACGATATAGAAAAGATTGAATTAATTATCTGTTTCCGGAATAGAAAATAAAATAATTAAATCACTAAACTTTTCATAAAGAGTAAAGAAAAGAAGACAAGAATGAAGGAAAAAGATCAGATAGTTAATGAAAATATGTTTATGTTCTGGGGGTTTGCAATGTTTTTGGTATGTTTCAGCTTTTAAAAATTGGTAATTTGTGTGCCTCATTTTCTACTTTTCAGCATATATTCAGTTTTACCTTAACATGGATACTTTTGCCTTTTAAAAATTAAAACAGCTTCCCAAACTAAATATGTACCTGAAAAATCAGGATTTAGCTGTTAACTCATTTCCTTTCCTGCCACTCCTTTTATTTAAAAAAAAAAAAAAAATTTAACTTTGATTTTAGGTCAAGAGTACACATGAAGGTTTGTAACCTAGGTAAACATGGATCACAGGGGCTTTTTGTGCAGATTATTTCATCACCCAGGTATTAAGCCCAGTACCCAACCCAATAGTTATCTTTCCTACTCCTTTTCCTCCTCCCTCCCAGCTCAAGTAGACCCCAGTGTCTGTTGTTTCCTTCTTTGTGTTCCTAAGTTCTTATCATTTAGCTCCCACTTACAAGTGAGGACATGTGGTATTTAGTTTTCTGTTCCTCTGTTAGTTTGTTTAGGATAATAACTTCTAGCTCCATCCATGTTTCCATAAAAGACATGATCTTGTTATTTTTTATAGCCAGCCACTCTTTAAATTATTTTGTGGCTTCTTTTCTTACTTCCCTCACCAATCCATCCATTTGCCTTAGATCTTCCCTCCATATTCCCTCATTCGCACTGCTTCCAAAATGTGTTTTCTAACATTAATAAATCTGATCTCAAGAGACTATAAATTCTTTAAATGTGTTTCTTGTTATTGTTTAAATTTCCGAAGTATTGAACATGCAATTCTAAAGTATTGAACATAGGTGGCTCACTTCTATTCATTCATCAATCTAACCTCCCTATTTATCTCTTCCAAAGAATTGTCTGAACATAAATGTTTAGCTTTTTCACAACTTTGTCATATGGTTAGAATGCTTTTTCTGAGAGTGTCAACCCTCCTTCAAATTTTCTTCAGCTATACTGAAGCTCCTTGATATCAAACCCACAAGATAGAATCATCATTCTTTCATCTCTGTCATCACTAACTGCATACATAGATATTGGAATCCTGTACTAGAATTATTTTTTAAATATGTCTTACATACATCAGTAAAATCTGTGTTCCTTTTGCTTTTTAATTTTTTAACTAGAAAATAGTTTCAGCAATAACAAAAGTTCTAGAAAATATTAGAGAAATAAGAACATGCACAGCCAGACATTATACTTACTGAGATTTTTTTTGTTAGACTATGAAGTGTTACTGAACATACTAAATTTCAGACCCACCTTTTGTTTATTTATTTATTTATTTATTGAGATAGAGTCTCGCTCTGTCACCCAGGCTGGATTGCAGTGGTGAGATCTGGGCTCACTGCAACCTTCACTTCCCAGGTTCAAGTGATTCTCCAGTCTCAGCCTCCCAAATAGCTAGGATTACAGGCTTGCACCACCATGCCCAGCTAATTTTTGTATTTTTAGTATAAATAGGGTTTTGCCGTGTTGGCCAGGCTGGTCTTGAACTCTTGACCTAAGGTGATCCACCTGCCTTGGCTTCCCAAAGTGCTGTGATCCCAGGTGTGAGCCATCACGTCCAGTCCAGGCCCACTTCTTATCAATCACTTATTTCTCAAACAATGGCCATTGGCTTGCTGTCCTGATGGCCACATGTATAGTTCCTATGGCTGCTTTATATTAAACACACGGACTTCATATTCTTTTAGGATATTATTTCCTTCTCTTTCAAGACATTATACAGTGAAACATGGAGCGACAGCAATATATATAAAGAAAGAATAAATAACTTGAAAATGACTATAAACCTCTGTTCTTTTCTGTGGCCTACATAAAAAGTAAACAGTCATGCTGACAATATTTTACTTATTTTATATTTATAAGAGAAATACAATGCAACCCAAACTTTTAAGTGCTGTTATTATGTCTTTTTTAGGATATATGCAGTGAAGTGCAGGAAACAAGAGTGTTTCTGAGTCATTATATTGTATGTATTTCACTTTTTATGTGGCATATCTTACTGTGTATTGTATTAATGCATGTGAACAATTCTATATTTTTTGTTGCTATTGCTAATTAACACTGTAGAGATAATGATTAAAAATATACTGTCATTATGAGGAAAGAAAAATCTTAAAAGTATATTATTATATGAATGGCAAACATAGGCCCATAAAATTATGAGCAAGTATAAATATAATATTTAAAAGAAAGTTACAGAATAGTAAAATGATAAATATTAAATGCAAAATATAACCTGCAAATCATAGGAAAATGAGCAATTATAAACATAATATTTAAAGGAAAATTACAGAATAGTAAAATGATTAATATTCAATGAAAAATGTAACATGCAAATCATAGGAAAACTTAAAGCCTATTTTAGAATTTAAGTATAAACAAATTTAAATCTTTCCATATGGTTCATTTTGCCAAAATTTTCTATAGTGAGCATTTTTTTTCTGTACAGAGTAATACTGCCTTTTAAAAAGATTTGAATAACATTGTAAACTAATTCTTTTTGCAAAAGTGATATTGAATGTGCAATACACACATCATTTTCAATATTTAAATAACAAATCTAAAAACAGGTCAAGATATATAAGATGATTGGTGAATATAAAATTGAGTGAATCTTTCAACCTTTAGAACATGTTTTGAAAGGTAAATAATGTTACAATATTTGTGTTCCTATTTCATGATTTGTGTGTTAGCAAAGGTTGTAATGAAAATTGTTAAGTGACTTGCATTTTTCTTCCTTGTTAAAAGCTTTCTCATGTGGAAAGTTGTCTCACATTGTGTCAAAACAATAAGCTGTCAGATTGCTAATGTTTAATACATTCTGAGAATAACTGCCATGTACTATACTAATTGACCTTTTCGGAACTCCGAATTTGATTGGATGGACATTTCTCTCCTATTTAAAAACTCAAACCCCTGTTGAGAAGAGCTAGAATGACCATCTGTTGAAATACAGAATAGTAAAAAGGTTAAAGTACACAACCAAATGTTTCAGGATATATTTCCTAGTTATATTTTACTGTTTTATCCACTGTCAAAAACTATCAAAACCTGACATGATGGCATTAATTCAATTTTCACTATTCAGAAAATAAAAAATAAAGTGAACTTATTTTACTGTTATCTAGTATATTGAAGGTCAATATAAAAATGTTTCTTAGTTTTGCTAAGATGTCATGGTTTAGCCTACATACGGCCACCCTACAATAACACAATGTTTCAGTTCAGTATAGCATTATGATAAAAACAATAAAAAAGTTAATGTCTTCTACTGAATCTTGATTTTTGAATCATTTCAACTTCACTCATAATCATATACATATATTTAATACTTAGTGTATAATATTCTAGAAATTTAGAATAGAAAAAATTAAAGCACAACTGCTCATGTAGCAAAAAATTAATAATAATAAAGTTCCATTAAAAAGGTCAAGGCTTATTTTTTAGTAGAATTATATAATTAATTGCATGATTCAATATATGCATGCATATTATTTATAACAGAAAATTTTATCAACAATTTTATGCATTTCATAAAGTTTAATATGTAGAGATTATTTTCAAAATTAGAAACAAATTGAATATAATTTATTCCAATAAAGTATCATTAAAAATATCATTCAATAATTTGTCAATCATAGATACATTAGATGTTATTATATTTGCTAAAACAATGAAGACAAACAATACTGACATGACATATACAAAAGTTGAGAAGTTTTAGAAGTATTTATTTTAATTCAAATAGCATACAAATAATTTCTGATTATTGTAATTAGCTATATTTTATATTTTTAAGAGTTATACAGAATTGTTTTGCCCTCTTTTATGCCCAGTAAAAACATCTAGCTAACTTGCAATTTTTCATATTTAAAAGTAAAATTAAAAGTAGTAGAAAATATGTTTTCTTTAAGTAGAAAATTCTGTTTTTAAACAAACAGAAAGGCCTATAGAAGAAATAAATCTGCTGAATTAAGGCACAATGTTAATATAGTTTGTTAAAGTTGTTAGTGATGTAATCAGAAAGATTACAGAATACAATCAATATTAAATATCAAAGTAGTAAAATAGACTCAAAAAAGCATATTTAAATATATATTGATTTATATAAAGAAATATAATCAGACTTTAGGCCGGGCGTGGTGGCTCAAGCCTGTAATCCCAGCACATTGGGAGGCCGAGGCGGGTGGATCACGAGGTCAAGAGATCGAGACCATCCTGGTCAACATGGTGAAACCCCGTCTCTGCTAAAAAAATACAAAAAATTAGCTGGGCATGATGGCACGTGCCTGTAATCCCAGCTACTAAGGAGGCTGAGGCAGGAGAATTGCCTGAACCCGGGAGGCGGAGGTTGTGGTGAGCCGAGATCGCGCCATTGCACTCCAGCCTGGGTAACAAGAGCGAAACTCCGTCTCAAAAAAAAAAAAAAAAGAAATATAATCAGACTTTAAACTGCTCAAATACATTGTACTATATTGAGGATTGTAGTTCTTACAATCTAACAGAATTGGTGATCTCTGAGAAGCAGAGATAATTATATACAATCATTAACTGAGATGAAATAAATTTTATTCTCTCAAATATTCTTAGCCAGCTGTCAAAAAATCCCCAAAAGTTCATTCACATATGCCAGTTTCATCCTATAACATATGAAGATAAAAATAGATCTTAATATCAGCATAGGATGTAACAATATGTCAATTTCCTATTTTACCAGCATGTCAGACTAAACATACTATTTTACCAACATGTCAGACTAAACATGGATGATTCTTTTTGTGCTATTTTAAATACACAGAAATGTTGGATAAAATATACTTTAACATATTAAAATAGGAGATTAAAGAAGGAAAGAGAAACCACTAGTTGATAAAAAGAAATAAGCCCTTAAACTGATGATACGTTAGCACTCAGATGGGTGATAATTAATTAAACACAAAGGTAAGTTTTCATATTAAAAGCTGAGATGTTAATGCTAAACTAGGAACATGACGAAAATATGTTCTTGAGAGTAGAGTAAGATATTTTTTATACTGGAGACAACAGAATAGATTAGTGAACAGAGGAAAGAAGGTAGAGAGGAAGAAATTAAGAGAGGGAGGGAAGAAGAATAAAACCCCCTTTTTTTTTTTCTGGTGCAGGCAGAAAAGGGATATCATGTCTCTGCCCATGACTTAGGCCGGTGACATTCATAAGTGTGAGTACAAATTCACACATAGGTTTAATGTAATATTTGGTCTTAATAATTCTTTTTGACATCTGACAGATATTGTTAGAATAAAGTAATAACAAAAATAATAGAGAAATATTCAAAGACAATTTTAAGAATTTTCACAAGCAAACAAAAATGCAATATTGTATTTGGGAATTTCATTGAGTCAAGTAAAACTAGACAGATTTTAGCAGCTGCAGAATATTAAAGTGAAAGGAACAATTTTAAGATCAAACAGTAGACAGATTACTTATAAATAAACAACAAGAATACTGACAGCAGCAGTCCGTATTTGTCAACCACATTAGAAGCCAGAAAAGAATGAGTAAACTATTTAATGTGCTTAGACATGTAACTGTCAATATAGAATTCCATAGGTTAATAATATTTTCATTTTGCTGCTTCTCAAGTGCTTTCAAACTCTTTCAAGGCAACACCACCCACCTGTAATACAAGAGATGAATTGAAATCATCTGTTTAGACAATCCTTAATAATAACAATAGCTACAAATGTATCATTTACTTTATGGTACATGCCATATTTCCAAATAAAATGACAAGAAATTCCATATACCTTACTCATAATAAAAGAGGGGAATTGTTGCAACAACATTTTACATGTTTGCTGAGTCAATGAATGTATAAATATGTAAGTAAATATATATATGGATGTAATATTATTTGGTAATTACATTTCTCTTAATTCCATAACTTATCAGGAATATCTGGTTGTTAGTGGCAACAAAAGCTATCAGAAAACAATGAGCAATCTTTCTCTTTCATTTAAGATAGTGCATATAGCTATCTTACAAAATACCAGGTATACACATGACCATGAGCACAACTTATTTAATCAGAGAATTCTAGAATAGAAAACACATTATAAAATCTATTGAAAAATCTTTGGAAAAAACAGAGTGTGAAAAGTCAATTACTTTAATTCTCAAAATGGTATAAGATTGTGGCTTAATTTTATTCTAAATCTGAAACAAATAAAAATTAATAAACAAATAAATATTAAGCATCTTGAATTAATAATTATTAAATAACTACATTATTCACTCATGTGATTAATTAACAATTTAGTTAATAATAAAATGATTTTTTTTTCACAGCTGTACACTTTCAGTTGCCAGGAAACGTACATTATTAATGCAATATAGTGAAGCCACTAGGCAGTAATCATCATCAGAAAAGGTCAGGGTGTGAGGTCTCCACCAGCTCTGCCATTAGTGCATGACAGGATGCTGAATACTGTTTATTCAACATTTTGCTGTTTCCCTTTTCTTTTTTAGCTCTAATTTCAATGTAGAACTATTTTTCTCAGTTTGAATAATTCCATGTAAATTCCTTATAGTGTGTGGCTGGGTGTGGTGGCTCACACCTGTAACCCCAGTACTTTGGGAGGCTGAGACAGGCAGATCACCTGAGGTCAGGAGTTCCAGACCAGCCTAGCCAACATGGTGAAATCCCCTCTCTACTGAAAATACAAAAATTAGTTGGGCGTGGTGGTGGATGCCTGTAGTTCCAGCTACTCAGGAGGCTGAGGCAGGAGAATAACTTGGACCCTGGCGGCAGAGTTTGCAGTGAGCCGAGATTGGGACACTGCACTCCAGCCTGGGTGACAGAGCAAGACTCTGTCTCAAAAAAAAAAAAAAAAATTGTAGTACAAGTCAACTGCTCTAAAACTCTCCTTTGTTTAATCTCTTAGTCTGTCACCCAGGCTGGAGTGTAATGGTGTAATCTCAGCTCACTGCAGCTGCAACCTCCCAGGATCAAGCAATCCTTCCATCTCTGCCTCCCAAGTGGCAGGGGATATAGGAGTGAGCCACCATATCTGGCCAATTTTTGTTTAATTCTTTACAGAGACAGAGTCTCACTATGTTGCCAGGACAGTCTTACACCCTTGGGCTTAAGCCTCCTCCTGCCTTGGCCTTACAAATTGCTGGGATTACAGGCAGGAGGCACCACGCCGAGGCTCTTTCTTTTTGTGGTCACTAGATAATTCCTTCTTTTCCCTCAGCATTTTAAATTTTGTTCCAATTTCTGGCTCACACTGTTTCTGATAAGAAGTTTACAGTAATTCTCATCTCCCCCTCAGTCCCTCACAATGTAATATGTCTGTAACCTACCTAATCCTTCTTTTATAATTTTCTTGAACTTTCCATCCCATTTGAAAATGTTTCATGCCAGCCAACAATTTTCAAGTATTTTTTTTTTCCTCTCTACCTGGAAAATCACTTACTCAAAGCTGAACATTTTGCCATTTGTTCCCTTTATCCATGAGGCACTGGTTCATTTTTTAGAATTTTTCTCTCTATGCTTAAGATTGTATAGTTTCTATTGCTACATTTGTACATGTGGAGTTCATAATGAATATTCAAATGGGTAGGTTGAGTAGGTAGTGAGGAATTCAGGACTGCAGGCTAAGCTACAGATGTGTGTTTTATTGTGATCTGAATTTAGATGGTATTCAAATTCTGGTAGTGAATGATCATCAAGGAAGAGAGTATAAAACGTGAAAGAAAACATTGAATACTGAGCCTTGTAGTACAACAAAAGTAAGAGATTGGAAAATCAAGAGAAACTAACAAAGTAAATTAATAAGGATCAATCTGCAAACTAGAAGAATTAAGAGTGTGTGGGAAGAATTAAGGAAGCAAGGGTGGGAAGTGTTTCTGAAGAAAAATAATCATATAAGTCAAATGCTACTGATTTGACATGAGATGAATGCAAAAATGTGCTGTTGGACTGACATACTCGGAAGTTACTAGTGACACTGAAAAGGGCAGATATGATGAACTATGGGAGACGAAGATTACAGTGAATTGCTCAAAAAAAAAAATAATCAGAGATAACACAAACAAAAGAAAAAACATTCCACACTCATGGACAGGATATATTCATATTATTAAAATGGCCATATGACCTAAAGCAGTTTATAGATTCAGTGTTATTCCTATCAAACTACTAATGACATTCACCACAGAATTAGAAAAAAAAGACTCTTAAAATTCAAATGAAACCAAAAAGAGACAAATTGCCAAGGCAATCCTAAGTAAAACAAACAAACCTGGAAGTATCACATTACTTGACTTCAAATTATACTGCAAGGCTACAGTAACCAAAGCAGTGTGGTACAAAAACAGACACATACACCAACGGAAAAGAATAGAGAGCCCAGAAATAAAGCTGCACACCTACAACCATCTGATCTTTGCAAAAGTCAATAAAAGCAATCAATAAGGAAAGGACTCCCTGCTCAAGAAATGATGCTGGGTTCTCAATAAATGATGCTGGAATAACTGGCTAGCCATATGCAGAAGACTGAAACTGGACCCCTTTCTTACACTATATGCAAAAATCAACTAAAGATGGATTAAACCCTAGAAGATAACCCAGGAAATACGTATCTTTCTGGACATAGGATCTGACAAATATTTTACGACAGAGATGCCAAAAGCCATTGCAACAAAACAAAAATCGACAAATAAATAGAACCTAATTAAACTGCTTTACACAGCAAAATAAACTATCAACAAGGTAAACAGGCAACCTAAAGAATGGGAGAAAATTTGTGCAAACTCTGCAACCAACAAAGATCTAATGTCGTAAATCTATAAGAAACTTAAATCAACAAGTCAAACAAACAAACAACAACAAAAACATTAAAAAGTGAGTAAAAGACAAGAACAGACACTTTTCTTTCTTTCTTCTTCTTTTTTTTTTAATTATACCTTAAGTTCTCGGGTACATGTGCAGATCTTACAGGATTGTTACATAGGTATACGCATGCCATGGTGGTTTGCTGCTTCCATCCCCTCATCACCTACATTAGGTATTTCTCCTAATGTTATCCCTCCCCAATATCCCCACCCTCTGCTATGCTTCCCCTAGCCCCCCACCACCCAACAGACCCCAGTGTGTGATGTTCCCCTCCCTGTGTCCATGTGTTCTCATTGCTCAACATCCACTTATGAGTGAGAACATGCGGTGTTTGGTTTTCTGTTCTTGTGTCCATTTGCTGAGAATGATGATCTCCAGATTCATCCATGTCCCTGCAAAGGACATGAACTCATCCTTTTTTATGGCTGCATAGTATTCCATGGTGTATATGTGCCACATTTTTCTCATTCCAGTCTATCATTGATGGGCATTTGGGTTAATTCCAAGTATTTGCTATTGTAAACAGTGCCACAATGAGCATATGTGTGCATGTGTTTTTATAATAGATTAATTTATAATCCTTTGGGTATATACCCAGTAATGGGATTGCTGGGTCAAATGGAATTTCTATTTCTAGGTCCTTGAAGAATCGCCACACTGTCTTCCACAATGGTTGAACAAATTTACACTCCCACCAACAGTGTAAAAGTGTTCCTATTTTTCCACATCCTCTCCAGTATCTGTTGTCTCCAGATTTTTTAATGATCACCATTCTAACTTGCATAAGATGATATCTCAATGTAGTTTTGATTTGCATTTTTCTAATGACCAGTGATGATGAGCATTTTTTCATATGTTTGTTGGCTGCATAAATGTCTTCTTTTGAAAAGAAACAGATACTTTTTGAAAGAAAACTCACATAGCCAACAAGCATATGAAAAAATGGTTAACATCACTAATCATTAGCAAAATGCAAATCAAAACCACCGTAAAACAGAATTACCATTCAACCCTGCAGTCCCATGATAGGGTAGGTACTCAAGTAATATAAATTGTTTACCATAAAAACACATGCACTTGTATGTTCATCACAGCAATATTCACATTATCAAAGACATGCCATTAACCTAAATATCCATAAACAGTAAGGAAGATAAAAAGTGGTACATATTTCACCATGCAATATTACACAGCCATAAAAAACAGTGGGATCACGTTCCTTGCAGCAACATGGGTGAAACTAGAGACCATTGTCTTAGGGAACCAACAGGGGAACAGAAAACCAAATACCACATGTTGTTGCTTATAAGTGGGAGCTAAGCATTGAGTACATATGAACACAAGGGAAAAACCAACACTGGGGCATACTTGAGAATGGAGAGTGGAAATCAGATGAAGATCAGAAAACTGCTTATTGGATACTATGCTTGAATTCCTAGGTGACAATATAATCTGTGCACCAACCCCCCATGACATGCAATTCAAATGCATAACAAACATGCACATGTACCCCTGAATCTAAAATAGAAGTTAAAAAAAGTTTGTAGCGAATGATACAAAGAATAAAAAAAAAGGAGATAATTAATAAACCTTTGCATTTTCATCTCGACACATTTTATTCTCACATATAGTTTCTTTGTATACTTTGGAATGTATGTTACAGAATAATGGTCCTCAAAAGATGTAGGTTTCTGGTCCCCTAAAATTTGGTTGAGGCCCAGATTCAAGAAATGAAAATTTACTGAATAAAGCCAAGTGATTTGCTTTACTAATCCATGAGGCGATTGAGTGTGATGGTTCATGCCTATAATTTCAGCACTTTGAGAGGCCAAGGCAGGGGAACTACTTGAGTCCAGGAGTTTGAAACCATCCTGGCCAAAATATAAAAACCTCCATCTCTACCAAAAAAGAAAAAGAAAAGGAATAGAAATTAGCCAGGCATGGTGGAGTATGCTATAGTTCCAGCTACTCTAAATACTGAGGTAGAGGATAGCTTGAGCCCAGAAATTCAAGGTTGCAGTGACTTGTGATCAGGCCACTGTACACTAGCATAGGCAAGAGAGTGAGATCCTGTCTCAAAATAAATAATAAATAGTCATGAGAGGCAGAGGCATATCTCTATTCAACTGAACAGCAAGATTGTTATAATAATTAAAAATAGGTAGATTGCTTGAAGTATTGAAGTCAACTCAATTTCCTCCTTTATAATTACCTATATAATATGTGAAATATGGCATATTTTTTGAGAATAAGGTATATTATTTATTTTTATTGCATTTTAGGTTTGGGGGTACATTTGAAGAACATGCAAGATTGTTGCATAGGTACACACATGGCAGTGTGATTTGCTGCCTTCCTCCCTTTCACCTATATCTGGCATTTCTCCTCATGCTATCTCTCCCCAACTCCCCACCCCCCACTGTCCATCCCCATTTCCCCCCAACAGACCCCAGTGTGTAGTGCTCCCCTCCCTGTGTCCATGTGTTCTCATTGTCCAACACCCACCTATGAGTGAGAACATGCAGTGTTTGATTTTCTGCACTTGTGTCAGTTTGCTGAGAATGATGGTTTCCAGGTTCATCTATGTCCCTGCAACAGACAAGAACTCATCGTTTTTGATGGCTGCATAATATTCCATGGTGTATATGTGCCACATTTTTCCTGTCCAGTCTATCATGGATGGACATTTGGGTTGGTTCCAGGTTTTTGCTATTGTAAACAATGCTGCAATGAACATTCATGTGCATGTGTCCTTATAGTAGAACGATTTATAATCCTTTGGATATATACCCAGTAATGGGATTGCTGGGTCAAATGGAATTTCTATTTCTAGGTCCCTAAGGAATCGCCACACTGTCTTCCACAATGGTTGAACAAATTTACACTCCCACCTACAGTGTAAAATGTTCCTATTTCTCCACATGCTCTCCAGAATCTGTTGTCTCTAGGTTTTTTAATGATCATCATTCGAACAGGCATGAGATGGTATCTCAATGTAGTTTTGATTTGCATTTCTCTGATGACCAATGATGATGAGCATTTTTTAATATCTTTGTTGGCCTCATGTATGTCTTCTTTTGTAAAGTGTCTATTCATACCCTTCACCCACTTTTGAATGGGCTTCTTTGTTTTTTTTT